>NC_030680.2:151384248-151602482 GCF_000004195.4 Xenopus tropicalis
GTACTGGTGACAGGACAGACACTGGGGGGCAGTGGGAAGGACAGACACTGGGGGCAGTGTGACAGGACAGACACTAGGGGGCAGTGGGACAGGACAGGACACTAGGGGGCAGTGGTGAACAGGACAGACACTGGGGGCAGTGTGACAGGACAGACCACTGGGGGGCAGTGTGACAGGACAGACACTGGGGGGCAGTGTGACAGGACAGACACTGGGGGGCAGTGTGACAGGACAGACACTGGGGGCAAGTGGGACAGGACAGACACTGGGGGGCAGTGTGACAGGACAGACACTGGGAGGGGGGCAGCTGGGACAGGACAGAACACTAGGGGGCAGTGGGACAGGACAGACACTAGGGGGCAGTGTGACAGGGACAGACACTAGGGGGCAGTGTGACAGGACAGACACTGTGGGGCAGTGTGACAGGACAGACACTGGGGGCAGTGTGACAGGACAGACACTGGGGGCAGTGTGACAGGACAGACACGAGGGCAGATGGGACAGGACAGACACTAGGGGGCAGTGTGACAGGACAGACACTAGGGGGCAGTGTGACAGGACAGACACTGGGGGGCAGTGTGACAGGAACAGACACTAGGAGGGCAGTGTGACCAGGGACAGACACTAGGGGGCAGTGGGACAGGACAGACACTGGGGGGCAGTGTGACAGGACAGACACTGGGGGCAGTGGGACAGGACAGACACTAGGGGGCAGTGTGACAGCAGACACTAGGGGGCAGTGGACAGGACAGACACTAGGGCAGTGGGACAGGACAGACACTAGGGGGCTGTGACAGGACAGACACTGGGGGCAGTGTGACAGGACAGACACTAGGGGGCAGTGTGACAGGACAGACACTGGGGCAGTGGTGACAGGACAGACACTGGGGGCAGTGTGACAGGACAGACACTAGGGGGCAGTGGGACAGGACAGACACCTAGGGGGCAGTGGGACAGGACAGACACTAGGGGCAGTGGGACAGGACAGACACTAGGGGGCAGTGTGACAGGACAGACACTAGGGGGGCAGTGTGACAGGACAGACCACTTAGGGGCAGTGTGACAGGACAGACACTAGGGGGCAGTTGACAGGACAGACACTGGGGGCAGTGGACAGGACAGACACTGGGGGCAGTGTGACAGGACAGACACTAGGGGCAGTGGACAGGACAGACACTGGGGGCAGTGTGACAGGACAGACACTGGGGGCAGTGGACAGGACAGACACTAGGGGGCAGTGTGACAGGACAGACACTGAGGGGCAGTGTGACAGGACAGACACGAGGGGGCAGTGACAGGACAGACATGTGGCAGAAACATACTGTGACAGGACAGACACTGGGGGCAGTGTGACAGACAAGACACTGGGGGGCAGTGGGACAGGACAGACACTAGGGGGCAGTGGGACAGGACAGACACTAGGGGGCAGTGGACAGGACAGACACTAGGGGGCAGTGTGAGGACAGACACTAGGGGGCAGTGTGACAGACAGACACTGGGGGGCAGTGTGACAGGACAGACACTGGGGGCAGTGTGACAGGACAGACACTGGGGGCGAGTGGACAGGACAGACACTGGGGGGGCAGTGTACGGACAGGACACTGGGGGCAGTGGGACAGGACAGACACTAGGGGGCAGATGGGACAGGACAGACACTAGGGGCAGTGTGACAGGACAGACACTAGGGGCAGTGTGACAGGACAGACAACTAGGGGGCAGTGTGACAGGACAGACACTAGGGGCATGTGACAGGCAGACACTAGGGGGCAGTGTGACAGGACAGACACTGGGGGGCAGTGTGACAGGACAGACACAGTGGGGGGCAGTGTACAGGACAGACACTGGGGGCAGTGTGACAGGACAGACACTGGGGGCAGTGGGACAGGGACAAGACACTAGGGGGCAGTGTGACAGGACAGACACTGGGGGCAGTGGGACAGGACAGACACTGGGGGCAGTGTGACAGGACAGACACTAGGGGGCAGTGTGACAGGACAGACACTAGGGGGCAGTGTGACAGGACAGACACTAGGGGCAGTGGACAGGACAGGACAACTGGGGGCAGTGTGACAGGACAGACACTGGGGGCAGTGGGACAGGACAGACACTAGGGGGCAGTGTGACAGGACAGACACTGGGGGCAGTGTGACAGGACAGACATGGGGGCAGTGGGACAGGACAGACACTAGGGGGCAGTGTGACAGGACAGACACTGATGGGGGCAGATGTGACAGGACAGACACTGGGGGGCAGTGCTCGACAGGACAGACACTGGGGGCAGTGTGGGACAGGACAGCACACTGGGGGGCAGTGTGACAGGACAGACACTGAGGGGGAGTGTGACAGGACAGACACTAGGGGGCAGTGTGACAGACAGACACTAGGGGGCAGTGTGACAGGACAGACACTAGGGGGCAGTGTGACAGGACAGACACTAGGGGGCAGTGGGAAGCAGGACAGACACTAGCGGGAGGCAGTGTGACAGGACAGACACTGGGGGCAGTGGGACAGACAGGAACACTGGGGGCAGTGGACAGGACAGACACTAGGGGCAGGCAGTGTGACAGGACAGACACTAGGGGGCAGTGTGACAGGACAGACACTAGGGGCAGTGTGACAGGACAGACACTAGGGGGCAGTGGGACAGGACAGACACTAGGGGGCAGTGTGAGAGGACAGACACTATGGGGGCAGTGTGACAGGACAGACACTAGGGGGCAGTGTGAACAGGACAGACACTGGGGCGATGTGAGACAAAAGCAGGTGGGCAGACTAGAGTAACAGACACTGGGGGCAGTGGAGTGGGACAGGACAGACACTATGGGGGCAGTGTGACAGGACAGACACTGAGGGGGCAGTGGACAGGACAGACACTGGGGGCAGTGGGACAGGACAGACACTAGGGGGCAGTGTGACAGACAGACACTGGGGGCAGTGGGACAGACAGACACTGGGGGCAGTGGGGACAGGACAGACACTGGGGGCAGTGTGACAGGACAGACACTGGGGGCAGTGTGACAGGACAGACACTGGGGGGCAGTGGGAGGACAGACACTAGGGGGCATGTAGAGACAAGACACTAGGGGGCAGTGTGACAGGACAGACACTAGGGGCAGTGTGACCCAGGACAGACACTAGGGGGCACCAGTGTGAAACAGGACAGACACTGGGGCAGTGTGACAGGACAGACACTGGGGGCAGTGGGACAGGACAGAACCCACTAGGGAGGCAGTGGGACGTAGGACAGACACCTAGGGAGTGTGAAGGAGACTGGTGGCAGTGACCAGGCGACCTGGGCAGTTGGACAGGAAACAGACACTTAGGGGTGCGTGTCTAGAGTCCCCAAGTGGTGCGGCTGTGATCAGGTGGGTACCAGGGTACCAACTGTGTGTGGTCAGTGGGAGGTGCTGTCTGCGGCCTGTGCCGACTGTGTCGCTCGTCAGTGTGGGCTGAGTGTGGATGCAGTTTCAGACCAGACACTTATGTGGGGTTGTTCTGCGCTGGTGCGTCTATCCCCAAGGTGCAGGCCTGACGGGACACAGGACAGACCACCTAGGTGTGTGTTCAGGTGGTGTGTGTGTCCAGGGCCGTAAGTGGGATCAGCGGACCAGAACACCTGTGTGTCAGATGTGTGTTCGGTGCGGGCTGCGGCGTCTTAGTTCACCCAAGTGCTACGCGAGCTATGCAGACACTGGGGTTGCGGCAGTATGTGTGTGTGTCAGGATTCGAGGTGACCAGACACTGTTGTGTCTGGGGCCGGAGGCAGCTGGTGACCCAGGACCACGTACCCGACTGGGGTGCGACTGGGGCTAGTGTCGACTGAGCATGTAGCCACTGGGGTTGGGACTCTATGTGTGTGCTCAGGGCCAGGGGTGTCTGCGGCGTTGTGGACGTCACGTGAGTCCACCAAGAAGCGAGCGGTGTAGGTGCTGGTGTGGGCCAGGTGTCTGTCGACAGGGACATGCACATGCGTAGTCTGCCGGCCTGTTGTGTCTAGTCCCGCAGAGTTGTGGCGCACTTGTGTAGGTGCTGTGACAGGACAGAACAACTGGGTGATTGTGTGTGTCAGTGTGTGTGCTGCGGCTGGCCCCAGCGATCTGTGACAGAACCAGACCCCACTATGTGGTGTGTCGAGTGTGGTGGCGAGGTGTGGGACCAGGAACAGACACTTGGTCGAGGGGGGGCAGCTGTGTGTCTGCGGCTGTGGCTCTATCCCCAAGGTGTGCGCACTGCGCCTGTTCAGTGTGTGTTCAGTGCTGCACCCAGGACAGACATCTGTGGTGGGCGGAGTGTGTGTGTCTGCCGGCCAGGCTGTGCGTCTTGTTATCCCACCAAGGAGCGACTAGGGCGAACTGTGGGCCATGACATGTGACCAGGACAGACACTAGTGGTGTGTGTCAGTGTGGCAGTGTGATCTGAGGAGCAGGTGGCCCTAGCCGGCTGGTGCGTCTATCCCCGGCACCGTGGTTGCAGAGCTGTTGTGGTGTCAGTGTGACAGGTACAGGTGAGCTACGTATGGGGTGCATTTGGCGGAGGACAGCAAGCCCTAGGGGGCCCAGTGTGACAGGTAGCCAGTACCCACTGTATCCGCCAAGGCTGTGACTGTGGCCAGTGTGTCGAAGTTTGTGTGGGCTGACAGGACAGACACCTGGGGTGTGTTGTCAGGGCCAGCGGGTGACAGGACAGACCACTGGGTGTGTGTCAGTGGGTGCTAGTGCTCACCGCGGACGAGACATCCAGCTGACAGGTTGCTTATCCCAAGTGTGCGACTGTGTGTGTGGCCCCAAGGTGTGTGGTGGTTGGGACAGGGACAGACACGGTGGCAGTGTGACAGGACAGACACTAGGCGGCAGATCTGACCCCAGACAGACACTGGGGCAGTGTGACAGGACAACACTAGGGGGCAGTAGGGTGTGACAGGACCAGACACTGGGGGGCAGACTGTGACAGGACAGACACTGGTGGCAGTTGATCAGACAAGACCCATAGGGTGGTGCAGGTGTGTCAGTGCTGTGATGTCTGCGGCTGATGCCGTCTATCCCCAAGGTGTTGTGACAGGACAGACGACGACTGTGGGCCTACAGTGTGTTGTGTCTGCTGACCGAAGGACAACACCTATGGGCGCGTGCATCGCTCCAATGTGACAGGACAGACACTGGGGGCAGTGTGACAGGACAGACACTAGGGGGCAGTGTGACAGGACAGACACTGGGGGGCAGTGTGACAGGACAGACACTAGGGGCAGTGGGACAGGACAGACACTAGGGGCAGTGTGACAGGACAGACACTGGGGGCAGTGTGACAGGACAGACACTAGGGGGCAGTGTGACAGGACAGACACTAGGGGGCAGTGTGACAGGACAGACACTAGGGGGCAGTGGGACAGGACAGACACTGGGGGGCAGTGTGACAGGACAGACACTGGGGGGCAGTGGGACAGGACAGACACTGGGGGGCAGTGTGGACAGGACAGACACTGGGGGGCAGTGTGACAGGACAGACACTGGGGGGCAGTGGACAGGACAGACACTTGGGGGGCAGTGTGACAGGACAGACACTAGGGGCAGTGTGACAGGACAGACACTAGGGGGCAGTGTGACAGACACTAGGGGGCAGTGGGACAGGACAGACACTGGGGGCAGTGTGACAGGACAGACACTGGGGGCAGTGTGACAGGACAGACACTAGGGGCAGTGTGACAGGACAGACACTAGGGGGCAGTGTGACAGGACAGACACTAGGGGGCAGTGGGACAGGACAGACACTAGGGGCAGTGGGACAGGACAGACACTAGGGGCAGTGTGACAGGACAGACACTAGGGGCAGTGTGACAGGACAGACACTAGGGGGCAGTGGGACAGGACAGACACTGGGGGCAGTGTGACAGGACAGACACTAGGGGGCAGTGTGACAGGACAGACACTGGGGCAGTGTGACAGGACAGACACTGGGGGCACAGGACAGACACTAGGGGGCAGTGGGACAGGACAGACACTAGGGGGCAGTGTGACAGGACAGACACTAGGGGGCAGTGTGACAGGACAGACACTAGGGGGCAGTGTGACAGGACAGACACTAGGGGGCAGTGTGACAGGACAGACACTAGGGGGCAGTGTGACAGGACAGACACTGGGGGCAGTGTGACAGGACAGACACTGGGGGGCAGTGGACAGGACAGACACTGGGGGCAGGTTGACAGGACAGACACTAGGGGGCAGTGTGACAGGACAGACACTAGGGGGCAGTGTGACAGGACAGACACTGGGGGCAGTGTGACAGGACAGACACTAGGGGGCAGTGTGACAGGACAGACACTGGGGGCAGTGTGACAGGACAGACACTAGGGGCAGTGTGACAGGACAGACACTGGGGGGCAGTGTGGGACAGGACAGACACTAGGGGGCAGTGTGACAGGACAGACACTAGGGGGCAGTGTGACAGGACAGACACTGGGGGCAGTGGGACAGGACAGACACTGGGGGGCAGTGTGACAGGACAGACACTGGGGGCAGTGGGACAGGACAGACACTAGGGGGCAGTGTGACAGGACAGACACTAGGGGGCAGTGTGACAGGACAGACACTAGGGGGCAGTGTGACAGGACAGACACTAGGGGGCAGTGGGACAGGACAGACACTAGGGGCAGTGGGACAGGACAGACACTGGGGAGCAGTGTGACAGGACAGACACTAGGGGGCAGTGTGACAGGACAGACACTGGGGGGCAGTGTGACAGGACAGACACTAGGGGGCAGTGTGACAGGACAGACACTAGGGGCAGTGTGACAGGACAGACACTAGGGGCAGTGTGACAGGACAGACACTAGGGGGCAGTGTGACAGGACAGACACTAGGGGGCAGTGGGACAGGACAGACACTAGGGGGCAGTGTGACAGGACAGACACTAGGGGGGCAGTGGGACAGGACAGACACTAGGGGGCAGTGTGACAGGACAGACACTAGGGGGCAGTGTGACAGGACAGACACTGGGGGCAGTGTGTGACAGGACAGACACTAGGGTGGCAGTGGGACAGGACAGACACTGGGGGGCAGTGGGACAGGACAGACACTAGGGGGCAGTGTGCAGGCAGGGAGACAGGACAGACACTGGGGGGCAGTGGGACAGGACAGACACTAGGGGCAGTGTGACAGGACAGACACTAGGGGGCAGTGGGACAGGACAGACACTAGGGGGCAGTGGACAGGACAGACACTGGGGGCAGTGTGACAGGACAGACACTAGGGGGCAGTGTGACAGGACAGACACTAGGGGGCAGTGTGACAGGACAGACACTTGGGGGGCAGTTGACAGGACAGACACTAGGGGGCAGTGTGGGACAGGACAGACACTGGGGGCAGTGTGACAGGACAGACACTAGGGGGCAGTGTGACAGGACAGACCACGGGGGGCAGTGTGACAGGACAGACACTGGGGGGCAGTGGGACAGGACAGACACTAGGGGCAGTGTGACAGGACAGACACTAGGGGGCAGTGTGACAGGACAGACACTGGGGGGCAGTGTGACAGGACAGACACTAGGGGCAGTGTGACAGGACAGACATGGGGGGGCAGTGGACGAGGACAGACACTAGGGTGGCAGTGTGACAGGACAGACACTAGGGGGCAGTGGGACAGGACAGACACTAGTGGGGGGGCAGTGTGACAGGACAGACATAGGGGGTCAGTGTGACAGGACAGACACTAGGGGGCAGTGGTTGAACAGGACAGACACTGGGGGCAGTGTGACAGGACAGACACTGGGGGGCAGTGTGACAGGACAGACACTGGGGGGCAGTTTGGGGGGTTGGGGAGAGAAGGAAAGGCTGTAGGGGGAGGAGTCAGGAGCTCAGGCGCGCACCCGCGGCGATTCCCTAAGACACTGACACGGGCAGAAGCGCATGCCCGAGAGGGGGGAGCGCGGACAAAGTCGGCCACAGAGGTGAAAGCTCCGCCTCCCTGTGTGTCTGTCCCGCTATGCCCCCGCCCCTGCCCCCGGACATGTATTGCCCGCCCCCCCCCCCCCGGCTCCCTGTAGCCCCTCCCCCTGGGGAATGAAGCACATGGCGCGAACAGGCTGACGGGAAGGCGCAGAGAGCGGGCAGAGCGGGCGGAAGTGGTTTCGGTACCGGAGGGAATGGGCGCGCCTGGCGGGTGTATGTGGGGGGCCCCAGTGGCCCCGGGAGCTGTGTGGCTCCTCCTCCTCTCATTCCTGACTCTCTCAGCCGCTTCCAAACTCAATATCCCCAAAGTGCTTCTCCCCTACACCCGGCGGCACCGCAATTTCAACTACACCTGGGGGGTCACATGAGGGCTGTTACACCTGGTGAGTGGGGGGCGGGATGGCTGCGCTGTGTGGGGTACAGGGCGGGGCTGTGTGTATGGGGGGTACAGGGGCGGGGCAGCGTGTATGGGGTTAAGGGGGCGGGCAGGTGTATGGGGGTACAGGGGGCGGGGGCAGCCGTGTATGGGGGGTAAGGGGGCGGGGCAGCGGGTATTGGGTACAGGGGGCGGGCAGCGTGTATGGGGGTACCAGGGGGGGGCAGCGTGTATGGGGGTACAGGGGCGGGGGCAGCTGTATGGGGGGTACAGGGGGCGGGGCAGCGTGTGATGGGGGTACAGGGGGCGGGGGGCAGCGTAGGGGGGGTACAGGGGCGGGCGGCAGCGTGTATGGGGGGTACAGGGCGGGGCAGCGTGTATGGGGGTACAGGGGCGGGGCAGCGGTTGGGGTACAGGGGCGGGGGGCCAGCGTGTTGGGGGGGTACAGGGGGCGGGGCAGCGTGTATGGGGGGTACAGGGGGCGGGGGCAGCGTGTATGGGGGGTACAGGGGGCGGGGCAGCGTGTATGGGGGTAGCAGGGGGCGGGGGCAGCGTGTATGGGGGTACAGGGGGCCGGGGGGCAGCGGTGTATGGGGGGTACAGGGGGCGGGGGCAGCGTGTATGGGGGTAAGGGGGCGGGGGCAGCGTGTATGGGGGTACAGGGGGCGGGGGCAGCGTGTATGGGGGTTACAGGGGCGGGGGCCGGTTGGGGGCTGGGGCGGGCAGCGTGTATGGGGGGGGTCTAGGGGGCGGGGCCGCAGCGTGTTATGGGGGGGTACAGGGGGGGGGCGTTGGGGGGGGGCAAGCGTGTTATTGGGGGGTACAGGGGGCGGGGGGCAGCGTGTATGGGGGTACAGGGGGCGGGGCAGCGTGTATGGGGGGTACAGGGGGCGGGGGCAGCGTTGTATGGGGGGGGGGTACAGGGCGGGGGCAGCGTGTATGGGGGGGTACAGGGGCGGGCAGCGTGTATGGGGGGTACAGGGGCGGGGCAGCGTGTATGGGGGGGTACAGGGGGCGGGAGCAGCGTGTATGGGGGGGTTCAGGGGGCGGGGGAGCGTGTTTATGGGGGGTACAGGGGGCGGGGCAGCTGTATGGGGGTACAGGTGGGCGGGGCAGCGTGTATGGGGGGGTACAGGGGGCGGGGCAGCGTGTATTGGGGGTACAGGGGCTGGGCAGCGTGTATGGGGGGGGGTAAAAAACCCCCCCAGGGGGGGCGGGGCAGCGTGTATGGGGGGTACAGGGGGCGGGAGCAGCGTGTATGGGGGGGTTACAGGGGGGCGGGGGGGCTTCGGCAGCTTTATGGGGGGGTACAGGCGGGCGTGGGCAGCGTGTCATGGGGGGGTTACAGGGGGCGGGGGCAGCGTGGATGGGGTGGGGTACGGGGGCGGGCAGCGTGTATGGGGGTACAGGGGCTGGGCGGCAGCGTGTGGGGGGGTTACAGGGGGCGGCAGTGTATGGGGGTACAGGGGCGGGAGCAGCGTGTGATGGGGTACAGGGGGCGGGGGCAGCGTGTATGGCGGTTGTACAGGGGGCCGGGGGCAGGGTGTTATGGGGGGCGGGCAGGTTGTAGTGGGGGGGTACAGGGGGCGGGCAGCGTGTAGGGGGGGACAGGGGGGCAGCGTGAAGGGGGGTACAGGGGCGGGGGCAGCGTGTAGGGGGGGGTACAGGGGCGGGGGCAGCGTGGTAGGGGGCAGGTTACGGGGGCGGTGGGCCAGCGTGTAGGGGGTTACAGGGGCGGGCAGCGGTGGGGGGGTACAGGGCCTGGGGGCAGCAGGTAGTGGGGGGTACAGGGGGCGGGGGCAGCGTGTAGGGGGGGTACAGGGGGCGGGGGCAGCGTGTAGGGGGGTTACAGGCGGGGGAGCGTGTAGGGGACAGGGGGCGGGGGCAGCGTGTAGGGGGGGGTACTGCTGTGTCTGGGAGTTGTAGTTCTGTGGGGCTTGGCTGGGGGGCTGCCGTATGTATTACCTATATAGATGTGGAATTATTTAAAGGGAAAGTTTACCCTCTTTTTTTTTTTTTTTTGTTTTGTTGGTCCCAGAGTGTAAGTGTGAGTGTGAGTGGAAATGTAACTTACTGTATATTGTTGTGTTTCTATGACAACGGTGAGTCCCAAGTGCAAGGAGCCACTTCCTGTTGGTTGGGCCGGGCCCCCCCCCCCCCACTTGGTTTAGAAATCAATCACTTTTCTAATAAATCACTTTTATGTGCAGACCCAGTGCTGCTTGTTTGGGGGGGACTGACTGCTCCCCAAGAGCTTTTTTCTGGCTTAGTTTTATGCACGAAGCTGTGGGTTAAAGGGCAAGTAAAGGCCGGAGTGAATATAGTAACGTGTAGAGAAGCCTAAATCAGAGTAGTTACCCAGCATGCTTTGTGCAGCACCTCAGGGACATGATGGCTCCATTCTGCCAAATAAAAGCACATTTTTTCCTTAGCCCAAGGGTGTCCCCCCTGCCCCCATCCCTGCCCGGGCTGCCCAGTGTTAGACCTCTCTGCCTGCAGCTGTCAATTCAGATGCCCTGGAACCCAACTGTCGGGGCGCTCGGGGGGCCTGGGACCTGATTGGACAGAGCCCTAAGTGTAAGGGGCTGCAGTTGCTCGTATAGAAAGTGTTGTCAGATTAAAGGGGAAATGGCGCAGAACTTGGCAAATTAATGTCACCTTGCTCTTCTGATCTGCCATTTTAGTTCTCAGGATTTTAGCACTTTATACTGTAATATTATGCCTTTGCTGCCTGAGCGCCCCCTGCTGGTCTCTCAGGCTGCCCACCTAATGCAAGAGGCGCCTCCTGATGTATCTGTGCTGGACCGGAACCATAGAACCGACCAGAGACCATTCCTGCATCAGTAACAGAACCTTTTGACTGAACAGCAGGGGGCGCTGTGGCTGCTCAGTCACACAATAGACTTTCTGTAGGGATTGTGCCTTTCTTATATATGAAATCTGACCCTTTACTTCACATAATTACCCCGGGGGCATTTGTGTATTTGGACTGGGCACAGAAACACGTTCTGGTTAATTAACCCTTCCCTTGCTGGGTGGCGGCTGTGCCCGCTGCTCCGTGCGATGCCGCTGCCCGTGGTACTGAAGTGACTCAAATGTGGGAATAAAAACCCTGGGAAATCATCTGCCCCGGCAGAGAGAAAGCCGCACCCCTCCTGGCTTAGGCTCCTCCCCCAGATAAGTTGCCCAGTGATTGTGTACGGCAGCCCCCCAATACTCACTCATGGGGTGGTCTGGTTCTCTTTCTGGCCCTTTTGATGCAGGCGGAGTTTGATGTTTAACCTTTGATGTGCCAGAGTGGGAAGTGGGATTGCGGTATCTCACACCTGTGCGCAGAGGATGCTGGGAGTTGTGTTGCTATAGAGATGTAGGTGGGTGCTGCCATGTTTTTGCCTCGCTGGGCCGCCTACAGAGAAAATGTACATGAGTGGGAGCTGCCATACTGTTTGGGGACACGGAATGTTGTGTGTGTGTGAGCAGACTGTACCACAATGTGTGGGGGGGGGACATGCCATTCTACAGATACAACTGCACTACATCTCCCAGCATCCTCGCTGACAGATTTAACACTTTGCAGAATAGAGATTCTGGACCGGGCAGGCTCATGGTTCTGTATATATACTGTATGGGCCAGGCAGTCTGATGGTTCTGGTATATATACTGTATGGGCCGGGCAGTCTCACAGTTCTGGTATATATACTGTATGGGCCGGGCAGTCTCACAGTTCTGGTATATATAATGTATGGACTGGGCAGTCTTGTGGTTCTGGTATATATACTGTATGGGCCGGGCAGTCTCACGGTTCTGGTATATATACTGTATGGGCTGGGCAGTCTCACGGTTCTGGTATATATAATGTATGGACTGGGCAGTCTTGTGGTTCTGGTATATATACTGTATGGGCCGGGCAGTCTCACAGTTCTGGTATATATAATGTATGGACTGGGCAGTCTTGTGGTTCTGGTATATATACTGTATGGGCCGGGCAGTCTCACGGTTCTGGTATATATACTGTATGGGCTGGGCAGTCTCACGGTTCTGGTATATATAATGTATGGACTGGGCAGTCTTGTGGTTCTGGTATATATACTGTATGGGCCGGGCAGTCTCACAGTTCTGGTATATATACTGTATGGGCCGGGCAGTCTCACAGTTCTGGTATATATACTGTATGGGCCGGGCAGTCTCACAGTTCTGGTATATATACTGTATGGGCCGGGCAGTCTCACAGTTCTGGTATATATACTGTATGGGCCGGGCAGTCTCACAGTTCTGGTATATATACTGTATGGGCCGGGCAGTCTCACAGTTCTGGTATATATACTGTATGGACTGGGCAGTCTTGTGGTTCTGGTATATATACTGTATGGGCCAGGCAGTCTGATGGGTCTGGTATATATACTGTATGGGCCGGGCAGTCTCACAGTTCTGGTATATATACTGTATACTGTTCTGGTTATATGTGCTGGATGGGTTGGGGTGGTTCTGGTTATATGTGCTGGATGGGTTGGGGCGGTTCTGGTTATTTATACCGTATGAAACTTTTCTTCTCAGGTCGTCGACCCGTCCGGAAGTTGCCAGCATAGAGCCGCTGGGGGTGGATGAGCGCCAGTGCTCCCAGAGGGCAGTGGTACAGGCCCGGGCCACTCACCCCACGCGTCTCACCAGTATCATATTTGCTGAGGACGTATGTAAGTAGCGCCACGGGCAGGGTTAATGGCCAGGCAGTTAACCCTTTATATAAACAGGGCTGCCATAGAACAGCGCCCCCGTCTGGCTTGTGCTGCACAATAAGGATTGGCCTATTCATGTAAATATATCTGTATTGGTTGAAGTGTTAGCGTCTCACCGTTACTATGCTTGTTCCTTAGTTACCGGGCAGGTGCTTCGTTGTGATGCCATCGTGGATTTAATTCATGATATTCAGATTGTGTCGACCACACGGGAACTGTACCTGGAGGACTCCCCCCTGGAGCTGAAGATCCAAGCCATGGACTCCGAGGGTAAATGTGGCACTGTAGCCGGATTGGCTGGTAGTAACATTACTCCTGTCCAACCAGGAAACTATTTCAGCACTTTAGCCGGATTGGCCGGTAGTAACATTACTCCTGTCCAACCAGGGAACACATTCGGCACTTTAGCCGGATTGGCTGGTAGTAACATTACTCTTGTCCAACCAGGGAACACATTCGGCACTTTAGCCGGATTGGCTGGTAGTAACATTACTCTTGTCCAACCAGGGAACACATTCAGCACTTTAGCCGGATTGGCTGGTAGTAACATTACTCTTGTCCAACCTGGGAACACATTCGGCATTTTAGCCGGATTGGCTGGTAGTAACATTACTCTTGTCCAACCAGGGAACACATTCAGCACTTTAGCCGGATTGGCTGGTAGTAACATTACTCTTGTCCAACCTGGGAACACATTCGGCATTTTAGCTGGATTGGCCGGTAGTAACATTACTCTTGTCCAACCAGGGAACACATTCGGCACTTTAGCCGGATTGGCTGGTAGTAACATTACTCTTGTCCAACCAGGGAACACATTCAGCACTTTAGCCGGATTGGCTGGTAGTAACATTACTCTTGTCCAACCAGGGAACACATTCAGCACTTTAGCCGGATTGGCTTTTGAATGGACGGTGGTCAAAGACGCCGATGTGGACGGATTCTCCGATTCCCACAATACACTGCGGTAAGGAGACTGGTACTTTTTGGTTCTATTGGCCATTGGGGTGAAGGCATATATTGCTAAAAACAAATGTGCAAAATATCTGTATTTTCCCAGAATGCTGAAGTTTCTGGAATCCACCTATGTGCCGCCGGCCTACATTACAGAGATGGAGAAAGTGGCCAAACAGGGAGATACCATTCTGGTGTCCGGCCTGAAGACGGGAAGTTCCAAGCTTAGAGCTAAAATGCTGGAGCCGGTGTATGAGGTGAGTCCCGGCTCTGTCCATTGGATAAATGTCCTTCTTAGGCCCCATCAGCCAATGAATGGGCAGAGCTGTATCTGTTACTCCGGCACTACGTCCTGTTACTGTTAGAGCTGCATCACTTCCTGTCAGCTGATCTCTGAGGGAGCACACAGGCCATAACAAAATGGTGGCTCAAGGGAAAGGATGTAACATTTTTAAAATATTTAACATTAACTGCCATCTGGGTTTTCAGAGCCCGCCCACTGCATGGGTTATGGGTTAGGCTTCTTCCCCTCCCACTGTAACCTGCTATGACTGTGTTCCTAGCCCCACCCACTGCTTGAGTCACAGACTCCCTGTCTCTCCTGCTGTAAGCTTCTCATCATATTGTTCTAGAACAGTCATCTTTTGCCTGTGCTATGAAAGGTTGGGGACCCCTGTTCTAGAACCTCCCACTGCTTAAGTTAAGGCTCTCTGATGGAAACTTACAGGGGGAGGGCAGAGTATTATAGCCCCACCCACTGCTTGAGTCACAGACCCCCTGTCTCTCCTGCTGTAAGCTTGCCATCATATTGTTCTAGAACAGTGAACGTTTGACTGTGCTATGAAAGGTTGGGGACCCCTGTTCTAGAACCTCCCACTGCTTATGTTAAGGCTCTCTGATAGAAACTTACAGGGGGAGGGCAGAGTTTTATAGCCCCACCCACTGCTTGAGTTAAACCCCAGTTACTAATGTTTGGGTTCCAAACCTCTGTTCCCAGAAAGTGACCCCGGCTCAGGTGCGGCTGCTCATTCTAGAGAACATTCTCCTCAATCCGGCGTCGGATATTTACCTGCTGGTCGGATCCTCCATACAGTACCGAGTGCAGAAGATCAAACAGGGAAAGATCACTGGTGAGTTGTGGGGGATATGTGGGGCAGAAACCTTTGCCTCCATTACTGCCCCTACCCCACTCCCCATTATTATGCACCCATTTACACTCTATGCCAAAAACACAAGGGATATTCTGTTTGCTTCAGAAATTGCCCCCAGTTGGGGCCATGCAGTAGGAATATGAGGGGGAAATAGGAATGAGTATATAAAGGAAGGGACAAATGGGTGGTTTGCCCCAATGGAGTAAGATTAGGGGGGCGGACCCTGAGCCTCCAAGGGGGCGGACCCTGAGCCTCCAAGGGGGCGGACCCTGAGCCTCCAAGGGGCCCCAATAAGAACCCTTTCCCTCCACTGCCACATGTGACCCAACGTTCTCTTTTCCTGCCTCCCCAATTGCGGCCAGGACAGGTGGGTTACACTCCAGGTTAGTATCTTTTTTACTAGTCCGTATAAAGCCTAGTGTCCACTCACACTTCCCTTGTGCACTCATACAGGGAGTATAACTGGGAAAACTGATTTTGGCCTTTAGTAAGGATTGCAATGTGACATCCCTTTTGTAGACTGGGGGAGGCAGAAGTAGACTGTTTAACCCCTTACTTGCTGGCATGTTTTTGGGCAGCGCTGTTGGCTACTCATAGCATCTAGAGGTAGGTAGGTATCGGTGACTTTCTATAACCTACCCACTATTTCATCCACACTCTCTCAGATCTGACAATGCCCTCTGATCAGTACGCGTTCCAGCTTCAGAATCACGTGGTTGCACCCGGGGGGCTCAGCCATGAACCCATTGCTCGGCTGGAGGAAAGAACATCTACTGTCACTGCCCTACAGATGGGCCACACCAACATCGTGCTGCTCCATAAAAATATCCTTTGTCTGTGGGTTTCCCTGTAGGGCTATAGGGGCAAGTAAGGTCTGTGCCACACTGGCACTCTCTCACTGACATATCCCCTGCCTGTGGGTTTCCCTGTAGGGCTATAGGGGCAAGTAAGGTCTGTGCCACACTGGCACTCTCTCACTGACATATTCCCTGCCTGTGGGTTTCCCTGTAGGGCTATAGGGGCAAGTAAGGTCTGTGCCACACTGGCACTCTCTCACTGACATATTCCCTGCCTGTGGGTTTCCCTGTAGGGCTATAGGGGCAAGTAAGGTCTGTGCCACACTGGCACTCTCTCACTGACGTATCCCCTGCCTGTGGGTTTCCCTGTAGGGCTATAGGGGCAAGTAAGGTCTGTGCCACACTGGCACTCTCTCACTGACATATCCCCTGCCTGTGGGTTTCCCTGTAGGGCTATAGGGGCAAGTACAGTCTGTGCCACACTGGCACTCTCTCACTGACATATTCCCTGCCTGTGGGTTTCCCTGTAGGGCTATAGGGGCAAGTACAGTCTGTGCCACACTGGCACTCTCTTACTGACATATCCCCTGCCTGTGGGTTTCCCTGTAGGGCTATAGGGGCAAGTACAGTCTGTGCCACACTGGCACTCTCACTGGCACATCCCCTGCCTGTGGGTTTCCCTGTAGGGCTATAGGGGCAAGTAAGGTCTGTGCCACACTGGCACTCTCTCACTGACATATTCCCTGCCTGTGGGTTTCCCTGTAGGGCTTTAGGGGCAAGTAAGGTCTGTGCCACACTGGCACTCTCTCACTGACACATCCCCTGCCTGTGGGTTTCCCTGTAGGGCTATAGGGGCAAGTACAGTCTGTGCCACACTGGCACTCTCTCACTGGCACATCCCCTGCCTGTGGGTTTCTCTGTAGGGCTATAGGGGCAAGTAAAGTCTACTCCCTTGCTGCCATCTTTTTTTAGTTCAGTTCCTGGAGCGTCTCTATATATTTTCTTAACAAGAGGATCAGATCTCCGTATGCAGGGGGCTTCCCGGCTGCCCAACGGTACCGTCTATGTGGTGGAACCAGGATATTTAGGTAAGTAGTGGTCAGAGTGGTTTCTGTGGATCTTTACTGAGCCTCTTTCTCTGCAGATAAGAGAGTGGTTATATAGTAGATGCTGTGGCTTACATACATAAAGTGTGGCAAGCACCAAGATATAGATGTATATAATTTTTTTTTTTTTTTTTGCTTAAGTTCCCCTTTAAAGGGCTCAGACACTAGACTTCTGCTGCCATAAAACTTGTCACATAAAGCTTTGTGCCAGGGCCGAGTCACTCAGCAAGTCCTTGTCCGACCTGTTTGTTTGTGGCTTGGTATCTTGGTGCCCGGGGGCCGACAGGAGCAATTTATCAGGGCAGTAAATTCCTTTTTGTCTTTGTTCCCTGAGGCCGTGCACTTGTAAGCGCTTGTGTCTGCTCATTCACTATTACTGTAAGATAACCATCAATGTCAGATCTTTTCCGACTCCTGAGGCCGCGCTTCTGAGCAGCAAGTTTGCATTCTGCTTTCACTATTGCTTCCGAGGAAAGAGGGGGCGGAGCATGCTTCATTGCTTTAGAGGGAGGGAGACTTCTTTGTGTGGGCGTGGCCTAATCCTGTCCCCATGCTTTCCAATAAGGGAGCACTATAGTGCATTGTGACAGGCTGGGGGGGGGCGGAGATAATGGCTTGTTAGGCTTTTTTTTTTTTAGACCTGCCTGTGGTTTTTACCTCCCCCAGTTTGGCATTTTCATCTGCCCTTTTGGAAATATATCAAGCAGCAAATTAATATTCAACCCATGTTTCGCTCATATGCTGCATTATACCCCCCTCTTAAGGAGCATACAGTGAATGTGATAGGGAACTTAGATTGTAAGCTCACTGGGGCAGGGACTGATGGAAATGTGATAGGGACCTTAGATTGTAAGCTCACTGGGGCAGGGACTGATGGGAATGGGATAGGGACCTTAAATTGTAAGCTCACTGGGGCAGGGACTGATGGGAATGGGATAGGGACCTTAGATTGTAAGCTCACTGGGGCAGGGACTGATGGGAATGGGATAGGGACCTTAGATTGTAAGCTCACTGGGGCAGGGACTGATGGGAATGTGATAGGGACCTTAGATTGTAAGCTCACTGGGGCAGGGACTGATGGGAATGGGATAGGGACCTTAGATTGTAAGCTCACTGTGGCAGGGACTGATGGGAATGGGATAGGGGCCTTAAATTGTAAGCTCACTGGGGCAGGGGCTGATGGGAATGGGATAGGGACCTTAGATTGTAAGCTCACTGGGGCAGGGGCTGATGGGAATGGGATAGGGACCTTAGATTGTAAGCTCACTGGGGCAGGGGCTGATGGGAATGGGATAGGGACCTTAGATTGTAAGCTCACTGGGGCAGGGGCTGATGGGAATGGGATAGGGACCTTAGATTGTAAGCTCACTGGGGCAGGGACTGATGGGAATGTGATAGGGACCTTAGATTGTAAGCTCACTGGGGCAGGGGCTGATTGGAATGGGATAGGGACCTTAGATTGTAAGCTCACTGGGGCAGGGGCTGATGGGAATGTGATAGGGACCTTAGACTGTAAGCTCACTGGGGCAGGGACTGATGGGAATGGGATAGAGATATTAGATTGTAAGTAATGCCTGTGTGAGTGAGGGGCAGTTAGAGTGAGAGTGGGGGTAGGACAGCGCCATGCATAATCTTGTACTGATTGGATTAACCCATTTCTCTTGCTGGGTGTCTCCCCCCTTAGGATTCACTGTGCACCCCGTGGGATGCACATATGTCTCTATAAGGGACAGGTACTGAGGTTTCCATTCCAGGGTATTGGGGACAGGTAGTCATGGGTTTGTTTGTACAGGGCTCATTGCTTTTGCAGTTCAATATTAACCCATTTCTCTTGCTGGGTGTCTCCCCCCTTAGGATTCACTGTGCACCCCGGGGACAGGTGGGTGCTGGAGACTGGGAGACTCTATGAACTAACCATCGATGTGTACGACAAATCCAGCAACAAAGTCTATTTATCTGATGTAAGTGACCCGGTGCCTCTGGTTCTGCTCTGTGTTTTACTCTGGTTTTTGGTTTCTAGATTTTGGCCAATTCAGATTGTTCTTATTGGGGGCCCAAAGTTTTTGATGGTGACCCTGCTATCCCGCAATCCTCTTTATTTCTTGTTTCTTTTAGAACATACGGATCGAAGCCAAGATTCCCAAAGAGTACTTTGAGGTTCTGGAGACGTCCCTGAATGGGTCGTATCACCGCGTCAAAGCCTTAAAGAGTGGCCAAACCATTATAGATGCCGCCTTAACATGCATGGTGGACCAGGTAGTTGCACTTTAATGGCAGCTTGTGTTGTGAGTTCTAGTTCATCTGTGCAGACCGTTGATCGCCCCCCTAGGGGCATTGGCCAGGTCATGTGTTACAGGTGGGGCTCTTTTCCTTTCTGCAGGACGGTGGGGTTCACATTCTTCCAAATCCCATCAGGAACCAACAGGAAGTGGAAATTTACACTCCAATTACCCTTTCCCCAAAAATTCTTACGTTCCCATGGCAACCGAAACCCGGCGCCTATCAGTACACCATTCAGGTAAGTACATTCCCTCTCTTAGTGTGGCCAGGCCTCCTCCCATAAATGCCCCCCATACTCCGGTGACTCTCAGTCCTGTTCAGCTTTATGGCAGGGGATCTAGATGTACCCTCTGTCTCTTAAAGAGACAGGTCAGTGTACCCCATTTCTGCTGTAAGCTAATGCTTGATGCTTCTTTTAAGGTTCAAGGGGGAAGTGGTAACTTTACTTGGTCATCGTCCAACAACCCGGTGGCTACAGTGACCGTGAAAGGGTTAATGACCACTGGCGATGATATTGGCGTGAGCGTGATCCGCGCCCGGGATGTGCAGAACCGCCTGCATTTCGGGGAGATGAAGGTGAGAAACATCATCTATATATTTCTTTGTTTAGAACCTTCTGTAACGGCGCCCACGTGAGCATTGCCCCCACCCATCAGACTTACACCCCTCTCCCTATGGGATGCACATATGTCTCTATAAGGGACAGATACTGAGGTTTCCATTCCAGGGTATCGGGGACAGGTAGTCATGGGTTTGTTTGTACAGGGCTCATTGCTTTTGCAGTTCACTGACGTGTCTGACATTTACTGAGCTGCAACTGAGCATCATCTAAAACCATCTGTAGGTAAAGAAAGGTGGGGACAGTTCCATCTATGATTCAGAAATGCCAGTTGGCACCTCTGTGCCCCCAGCGGCTAAATTTGTCTGTTATGGTAAGAGGGGATGCATTGAGATATAAAGAGAGCCCCGCCCCCTGCTCCTCCCCTGGCGCTTCTCTTACCCAGCTGCAAATAACTCTCCCTAGGTGTATGTGATTGAGCCCCACGGCATGGAGTTCATCCCGTCGGCGGTGGAGGCGCGAGTGGGAAACCGGCTGGAGCTGCCCCTGCGGATATTCGGCCTTATGAACGCCGACGACAATGAAGTTGTTACCCTGAGCGACTGCTCCAACTTTGATTTGGCTGTAGAAATGGAAACTCTGAATATATTTAAGCTCCTTCCAGGTAAGTGGGGGTCTGATTGGTGCTGTTATCTGGCAGTGGGTGGGAAATGTGCTGTGTCGCCCTGTAGGTGCGCTGGAGGATGCTGATTTGCCCATGAAATAAACTGCCGCACATCCCGTAATGAATGTACACCCTGCACAGGGAACTTCCCAAAGGCAAATGTGCGAGGACATCTAGTGGCACAACTAAGTAATGCAGCGAGCGAAAATGATAGATTGGGGCAGCTTCAAAAATTATATTGACTCCCAATTCTCAGTATTTATGCAGTGTGTTGGGAAACTTCATATAATATAGGGATGCACCAAATCCATCATTTTTGGGTTCGGCCAAACCCCGAATGCATTGTGAAAGAATCCTATTTTGCATATGCACACTAGGCTACAGAAGGGTTAAAGTGGACCGGTCACCCAGACATAAAAAGCTGTATAATAAAAGTCCTTTTCAAATTAAACATGAAACCCAAATTCATTTTTATATTAACACATCCAAACCCATTATAAAGGCATTTAAAAATCCCAGCTGTCAATCTTATATTGCTTGCCCCACCTCTATGCCTTAGGCATAGAGGCGGGGCAGACAATAACTTTAGCTTTCCGTTCAGCACTACCTAGATGTCACTGCACATCTCTCTTTTTCCCCTCCCTCCTCATCATCTAACTGTGTAGCCAGTGCAAGGGCATGGGCATCTGGTCCCCCATTCTGGCACATAAACAAGTTTTTGGCATGATACAAAGTTTGGCTTCATAACAGTGTCCACAATATGGTGCCTGCCTGCTTGCTTTGATTGAGTAATTCTAAGATGGAAGGAAACAAGATTTATATAGCATAAGCAACATTTATTTTGCTTAACTAACAATATAGAAAATAATTCGGAGTTATGTCTCGGGGTGACAGGTCCCTTTAAATAGAAGCATTTTAATAATTCGGTTCAGTCGGACGCTTGGATTCTGCTGAATTTGAATCCTGACGAAAAAGGCAGAGTCTTTACCAAATCCTGGATTCAGTGCATCGTTAATATAGATAATGGGCGGCTAATACTGTGCTGAATATAGGGCGGCCCCAGCTTTGCACAGTGATTAGTACTTAGTAGCAACACTCCTATAATTCTCCGAACCGCTTCCATGGTCTTGCCTGTGCCACCCCACCCTTTTGCCAACAACTCCAGCCTTTCCACAGAACCATCTGTGCCAATGTGCCCATTACTGCCTGTGTCACTGCTGCGTCGGAGATAACGTCCCACTTTCTCCATCTGTTTTAACCCAGGATCACACTCTGTCTAAATCTTACCCAGCAACACATGACAAGTAGTCGCCATTATCATACTGGTCGATTATAACCATTGTCCAAATATTTGATTATAAAATATAATATGCTAAGGGTTTTCTTCCTCACCGTGTATACACTCTGTACCCCCACAGGAAGGCTCCCCCCCGGCAAGGACTACTGCAGCGGAATCACGGTACAAGCAGAATCTCCAGGCTACACCACTGTATATGTCAGCTACACTCACGGTCATGTTCATCTCAAATCCAAAATCATTGTAGCTGCTTATCTGCCACTGAGGGTAAGTGCAATCTCTATTACCTTGGAATGGATTTGCCTGCATTTAGGGCCAGTGGGCTTGGGGCTGAAGGGGGCCTGTTAGGCCCGTTGGGCTGCTTGCTCAGAATTAGATACTAGGACAGAAGCATTAGCCCACTGGCCAAGCTTTTATATCTGTAATATAGCATGAATTTTTAACTTGTCCCCTAAATGGTAGCCCCCTGTGGTTTTGCTCTTCCTATGAGATGGGATGCAACACAAAGGCTGATATATCAAGCACGTGCGTAACTATAGTTCCCATATGCGTCTGCCTCTCGGCGCCAGTGGGGGGGGGATTACAGGACATTCAGACAGAAGGGTGCCCGTTTGCCTCTCTGCATCCAAACTGCTCAAAGCAAACTCCCCTCAGTGTATCCTGATTGGATTGGAAGAAAATAGTTATTCAGCATGTAAAGTTCTGTGTGAATTTCCTTTTTATAGACCGTTGACCCCTCTTCCCTCGCGCTGGTCACGCTGGGATCCTCTAAAGACATGCTGTTTGAGGGGGGGCCCAAGCCGTGGGTGCTGGAGCCGGCCAAGTTCTTCAGGAATGTGACTTCAGACAAGGCAGAAAGCAGCAGCCTGGCGCTGGTGGAACCGAGCCTTTCCCGCGGTCACTTTCAGCACTGGGTCCGAGCCACGTGTCGAGACCTTGGGGAGCAGGTGAGTGGGGTGTCGGCCCCTTCATTCTCTTATTAAGCCGCTCGCTATTGAAGTGCAGAATCTGTATATATTGGTTTGTCCCTAAGGAAGAGTACAGTTAGTACGCGGATTTTTTTGAATAAAATTTTTTCACTTTATCGTTAAGTCCTTGTGTGCGGCTCTAAGCATTTGCCCTTGGGGCAGCACCGGATTTCTCTCCCGCCCCTGATTTTCCTCTCTGTGCTTCTCCTGCAGGTGATCTCATTAACTGTGGGGAACAAACCCACCGAGACCAATCCCTTTCCTGCTGTGGAGCCGATATCTGTGCGGCTGATCTGCGCTCCCCCCTCCAGATTTGCTTTGATCCCTGTGTATAAACACTCCCATATGGATCTCGTCTGCCCCCTCATGCAGCAGAACAAGCAAGTGGTAAGTATGGGATTGGGGGCAGTACTGGGTGTCCGTGCGTTCCGTCAGTAGTAATACAGTTTGGTGCAAAATACCTAATAGCCCCTAGCTACCTAAAGCACCTCCCTCCCATATTGATAACTAAGCTCTGCCTTCTTCCTGTATGCAGGGCTGCCATCAGAAATCACGGGGCCCCTCACGACAAAATTTTCTGGGCCCCCCTCCTCTAACGCCCTGCCCCCCAATGGCCCCTCCTCCAGTGACCCCTCCCATCAGTGCAAAGTACAATTGGTAGCCAGGGCCCCCCTAAAACAATGGTAGCCAGCTCCCCCCCAGCGTCCTTCCCAGGATCCTCCAGCTCCCAAGCATCCTCCGACTCCCCCCCTCCCCTGCTCCCACCAGCATGCTCCAGCTCCCCCCCCAGCGACTTCCTGCAGCTCTCCCCTCTTGATATGTGCCCCCGCTCCCCGCTGCATATGTACAGCTCCCCCCCCCCCACATCTTCCTACGGTTCCCCCCAGCGACTTCCTCCAGCTCCACCCCCAGCGACTTCCTATGACTCCCCCACTGCTTCCTCCAGCTCCACCCCAGCGACTTCCTCCGGCTCCCCTCAGTTCCCCCCCCCACCTCCAGTGACTTCCTCCGGCTTCCCCTGAGGCTTCCAACCAATCAAAATTCCTGCTGCCCACCAATGACAGGGCCCGTAGTTCTTTAAAGGGGGCCCGAGCTAAAAAAACTGTATCACAGCCGGGCCCCCTTTTAAAGCGTCTGGGCCCAGGACAACTGTCCCTGTGCCCCCCTGATGGCGGCCCTGACTGTATGTGCTGTTTAAAGGAACAGTTCGGTGTAAATATGAAACTGGGTAAAATACACTGTGCAAAATAAAAATGATTTCAATATAATTAGCAAAAATGAAATGTATAAAGGCTGGAGTGGGCAGATGCCTAACCTAATAGCCTGAACACTATTTCCTGCTTTATAGCTCTCTAAGTTGTTAGCAGCCAGTAACCAATCAGTGACTCAAGGGGGGGGGGCATATGGGACACAACTGTTCAGTTTTTTACCTGGTTTCATTTTTACGCTGTACTGTTCCTTTAAGAGAAACAATATGGCACCCCCTATTTATATTTGTAAATTCAAGTATAGATAGTGTTTACTTAGCATTTGTTTCGTCCCAGTGTTTCTCTTCTGAATGAACAAGAATGAATTAGGGTGAATCCATCCTGATGTCCCTTTGTCTGTCCGTCCCTTACAGATCCCAGTTTCCAACTATCGCAACCAGTTGCTGGAGCTGGCAGCCTTTGACCACCAGGGGCGCAAGTTTGATAATTTCAGCTCCCTCGCCGTTACCTGGGATTCTTCCCGATCGGCTCTGGCGAGTTTCGATTTGGCGCAACCCATGGAGCTGGTTCAGAAGGAGGACGGGAGCGGCCAGAGGAAAGTGCATGGTATTTGAGTCCTTTTTGTGTCTAGTCCAGTGATTCTGGTTCTGCTTCTTGCTGTTGTCCCCGTTATATCTTCCTGCAAAGGATCAGGTTGGGGGTATTAAGCTGAAATAATGTAACTTCTATTTCAGTTTATTTTCCCCCAGTGAACTCTTGACGCCTCTTTGCACCAGTCCTTTGTCAGTCAGGGGTTAAAAAGGGACCTGTCACCCTAAGAAATAATTCCAAATTCTTTTCCATTGTGTTTCCGAGCAAAATAAACTTCACTTACACTATATTAATATAATATACAGTTGGGTCATTTCCCTATGGGACCAAACTGTAAATTATATCCTTATAAACAGTGCTTAGTGATGTCATCAGTTATAACTGGAGCTTAGTGATGTCATTTCTGTGACTCACTAAAACTTGTATATAATAATAAATATAGTACCCCATGTTGTTATATGGGCCTTTGGCTTCGTGCTTTTATACAGGTCATGGAACTCAGAGGTGACTTCGGAGTTCCATGATGGAATATCCCTATATGTTACAATAGGGGGCACTTTATTCACTATATATTATAAGGAACTCCTCGGGGGCTTATAATATCCCTATATGTTACAATAGGGGGCACTTTATTCACTATATATTATAAGGAACTCCTCGGGGGCTTATAATATCCCTATATGTTACAATAGGGGGTACTTTATTCACTATATATTATAAGGAACCCCTCGGGGGATTATAATATCCCTATATGTTACAATAGGGGGCACTTTATTCACTATATAAATCTTGTTTCCTTCACTGTTGGAATGACACACCAATGTGTGGGTGCTGTTATTAAGACAAGCTTTGTATCATCCCCAAAATATTGTTTACGTGCCGGAATGGGGGACCTGATGCCCAGGCCCATACACTGGCTACACAGATGGTGTGGAGGGAGGGGGAAAGTGAGTGCTGAATGGAAAGTAAAAGTAATTGTCTGCCCCGCCTCTATGCTTAAGGAATAGAGGTTGACAGTTGGAATTTTGAAATGCCTTTTATAATGGTTATAGATGTATTAATAAAAAAAAGTCATTTGGGTTTCATGTTTAATTTGAAAAGGGCTTGTTGATGAGATAAAACTCCTCCTTTCGGACCCCAGTGTGCTGTTTGGTTAATTGGTACTAATTAGCACACACTAATTGCAAAGGTATGAAACCAAAATGGAAAACCAAATTCTCTGTTCTCTCCCAATGGTTTTTGTTAGGGTTCAACACGGTTTATGTTCACCAAGTATCGGGGACAACGGTAATTGCTGCAAAGACAGAGCGGTACCAAGAGGCCCATCTGCAGGCTGCGCGAGTGAGAGCGCCGGTATGTACCAAAGTGCCACGTGTCCCCCTATAGTAATATTTGTGTGCATGTGGGGCACATAGTTACCCCCCTCTCCAGCCGCATAGTTACCCCCCCCTCCAGCCGCATAGTTACCCCCCCTCTCCAGCCGCATAGTTACCCCCCCTCTCCAGCCGCATAGTTACCCCCCCTCTCCAGCCGCATAGTTACCCCCCTCTCCAGCCGCATAGTTACCCCCCCCTCTCCAGCTGCATAGTTACCCCCCCCCCCCCTCCAGGCACATAGATATCCCCTGCACATGATATTTGTTTGGGGATTAAAGACATTTTTTTAATGTGAAACAATGAGTGTAAAAGAAGTAATTTGGGTTTATTTTCCTTGAAATGATCGTTGCCCTCTGCCCCGTTACAGTATGAAGCGTTTGCGCCCGTCTCTGCCAGTCTGGACCTGCTGTTGGTGGAGGATGTGAAAGTAAATCCCAGAGCCATTTCAGTCTATAATCACCCGGATGTTACAGTAAGAAATGTTATTTCCCTAAAATGAGCAGCTCCTACCCCTCTGGCTCTGTATCTGCCCAGCGAGTGGATCAAGCACCCCCCCCGGGGTATCTCCCCTGTAATTGGCCGATTATATTCACAAATGTCTCATTTCAGGCGGAATTCACCATCTCAGAAGGGTCGGGCTATTTCTTCATTAACAGGAGCGCGGCACATATCGCCCGGACGGCGTTTGAGGAGTCGAGTGGGGTCGTATCGGTGAGTACGGGGACAGTTGTGCGTTTCACTAGCCCCTTAATTGCCCTCGCTGGCCTTTCTCTTTCTGTATAGTTATTCCCCGTCTCTCTCATATTCTCCTATAATGTTATGTCTGTGATTCACAGAGCCGCAGTTTGGTTGTACTTTCCCTTTGCTTTAGCAACCAAGGATTTTCTCCCATTACAGGTGTCACCCCTGCACCCTGGGGCCCTGACTGTGATGGTTTATGATCTGTGCCTGGCCTTCCCTGCGCCGGCGACTGTCAGTGTGCGCGTGTCCGATATTTATCAAGTGGATGTCCGAGTCGTGGATAAGGTTGGTCTCTTCAGAGTAATAGAATCTTCCAGGGGCTGTCCTACCATTTGGTTCTACTCAGGGTGGGTTTTGTAGCAATCTGCCCATCCCAGGGTGGGCACAGGGGCAATCCATGTTAGCTAGGGTGGGTTATATAGCAATCTGCCAATCTCAGGGTGGGCACAGGGGCAATCCATGTTAGCTAGGGTGGGTTATATAGCAATCTGCCAATCTCAGGGTGGGCACAGGGGCAATCCATGTTAGCTAGGGTGGGTTTTGTAGCAATCTGCCAATCTCAGGGTGGGCACAGGGGCAATCCCTGTTAGCTAGGGTTGGGTTTTGTATCAATCTGCCTGTCCCAGGGTGGGCACAGAAGCAATCCATGTTAGCTAGGGTGGGTTATGTAACAAGCTGCCTGTCCCAGGGTGGGCACAGGGGCAATCCATGTTAGCTAGGGTGGGTTATGTAACAAGCTGCCTGTCCCAGGGTGGGCACAGGGGCAATCCATGTTAGCTAGGGTGGGTTATGGAACAAGCTGCCTGTCCCAGGGTGGGCACAGGGGCAATCCATGTTAGCTAGGGTGGGTTATGTAACAAGCTGCCTGTCCCAGGGTGGGCACAGGGGCAATCCATGTTAGCTAGGGTGGGTTTTGTAGCACCCACAGTTCACTGGGTGTATGTTTGAGTAGCCCATAGTATTTGGTAGAATTGGAGCAGTTTAAAGTAATAAATGTGATTTGTTTTGCAGGTAGAAATTGGAAAACTGGTAAAAGCCTATGTCAGGGTTCTGGATTCTTCCAAAAATCCATTTCTTGCTAAATACCTGGAATATATGGACCTGGAACTGGGCTCATCATCTCAGATTGTGTCCATAAAGTAAGTATGGGCTGGGGGGCTCCAGGTCAATGTTATGGGGGTAAAGGGCAATAGTAGGGTACCGGAGAGTAGCAATGGGGTAATGTTACCAGATTGTCTCCATACAATGAGAGTGGTGTGGGGGTGCTACAGGTTAGTGCAGGGGGGTGCAGGGCTGAGGCTATGGGGATGCTCATGGGTTACAGTATCATCTGCCGATACAAAGATTATTCTAAGGAAATGGTTTTCATCTCCCTTTTTTAACCATCTTGTTGTGTAAGAACTTCCAGCAGGAATAGAATGAATCCCATTACTGGCCAAATAGAATGATTTATAGTTGAATATGACCTCCAGGTTCCCTTTTGCCCCCCTGTTCCGCCCATGAAACTGGGTTGTTATGGCAATAGGCCCGGTGCTGATCCTGTGAAGTTCTCACAATGATAAATGGCCGACATATTGAGTGTAACTGTGCGGTTCCCCAGGGCCCTGCGGGAGAAGGTGGATGACTACACGGCTGTATTTGCAGTACATGGCATCGCCATCGGGCAGACAAGTCTCGTCGCTACGGCCACTGACAGAGCTGGCAGCAGGATTGACTCCTCGCCACGAGCCCTTGAGGTACAGAAACCACACCAGCGCCCCCACACTGCCTGGCATTCAGCCTGCCAACAGTTGCCTTGTAGGGCCCTGTACCCGCGGGCATTTGGGGCTGGGCACATATCCACGGATAAACCCATAAGAGCGATACTGGCACTGCGCTCTTCCATACATTTCCTATTCATGTCGTCCCCAGGTCCTGTGTCATTGACAGTAACTTTTATGTTATAGAATGTCCTATTCCTAGCAACTTTTCAATTGGTCATTTTTTTAAAAATAGATTTTTAATATTTCTGCCTTCCTCTTCCGCTTTCGTGGTTTTATTCTTTATATTCTTTATCTTTCAATTCATGCCCTCTTCTATTCATATTCTAGTCTCTTTCAGTCTACTGCCTGGCTGCTAAGGTAAACAAGACCCTAGCAACCAGAGAGCTGCCGAAATTCTAAGCTAAGAGAGCTGCTAAATAACTGAAAAGGCAAAAAAAAAAGAAAACCAATTGCAAATCGTCTCGGAATATGTTAACTATAAGATAAACTAAGTCTGTTTAAAGGTGAACAACCCCTTTAATAAGAGGTGCAATGTTCACTCCATGGGGCGTATATACTAAAGAGTTAATATAATGGTTGGTACATTTCACATTCAGCCATAATGCCCAGCTGCGTGCCCCCATCACATAATATAATATAATATAACATACATATATATATATATATATATATATATAATTTCCAACTCTTTCTATCTCCATCATCTCCATTTATCTCTACAATCTCCATCTCTGTCTCTATCGTCTCCGTCTCTCTCTGTCTCTATCAACTCCATCTATCTGTCTCTATCTCTCTCCATCTCTGTCATCTCTATCTCTAGTTATAGTTCTGTGGAACAGAATAGCTGGGTGCCATTTATTGATGCCAGTAGGGTGCTTATATTGGAAGGTAACTGTCCCTTTCAGGTTTATGCACATTTAACCCTTGCTGTTCCCTGAATTTCACCCCCCGGCCCCCGTCAGTGTTGTATTTTCACCCGACTAAACCAAGTCCTTCTCTCCTCAGGTTTTTCCTCCTTTCCGCCTGCTGCCCAGAAAGATCACACTGATTATTGGTGCAACGATGCAGGTAGGGAGGAGCCGGAGTGGGAACTGCCAGTGACGGTTCATGAGAATGTTTGAGTCACTGACAGGGCTGGGCATTTACATGGAGAGTCTCTGGGAACATGGCTTTAGCTTAAATTCCCCCCCCCCCATGTCTGTGTGGGGTATGGGCATAAAGTCTTTTTTTTGGGGGGGGGGGGGCGTCATGGAGGCTGATTATTGAATAGTCCTGGCCTTATAAACAAATATAGTAGAACCCCCCTAACTGTAGATCACATATGTATTTTCATAAAATCTGTATGTAATTTAACCCCTCCCACAATTGCTCAGAAGAACCAGGAAGTTGGACAGTGAAACTAATCCCGGTTTGCCCTGGTTAGTGCAAAAAATGAAGCCCATTCCCACCTACAAAGTGATGAGCCGTGCGTGTTTAGTTCCAGCCGCAGTCACTGAGCTCATGGTGAAGCCGCATTGTCATTTCTCCCCAAACTCTGTGTTCCCCAGATCACTTCCGAGGGGGGGCCGCAGCCTCAGTCCAACATCTTGTTTTCTATCACGGATGAGAAGATCGCGTCTGTCGGCAGCAATGGCTTTGTCAAAGGAGCGATGGTCGGAAACGGGACGGTCACCGGGGTGGTTCAGGCTGTCGATGCCGAATCTGGCAAAGTTGTCATCGTGTCTGAGGTAACGGGATTTTCTGGCGTGAGTCAGGACTCCCAGCTTTGTCTCTGATTGGCTGGATTTTAACTCTCTGTGGCTATGGTGCCCCTGGGATAGTTGTCACTGATACACCATGCACACATCCCTCTCTCTCTCGCGCTGCAGGATACAGTGGAAGTGGAAGTTGTCCAGCTGAGGGCTGTGCGGATCCATGCGCCAATAACGAGGATGAAAGTGGGGACGCAGGTAAGTGCTAGAGAGGGAAGTGCCACGATTCTCTCCTCCTGTAGTCCCTGCACACACGTCCCCAGACTTGGTAATGGCTCCCTTTACTCTCCCTCCATCCCCACCCTGGAGATCCTCTCTGCCTGCTTTCCTTCTCATTGGGAGCCCTCCTTTTGTCTGATGCGCTTCCCTTACTGCCTCTCTCTGGTAGCCCTCCTTCTGTCTGATGGGCTTCCCTTACTGCCTCTCATTGGGAGCCCTCCTTCTCTCTGCACTTCCCTTACTGCCTCTCATTGGGAGCCCTCCTTCTCTCTGCACTTCCCTTACTGCCTCTCATTGGGAGCCCTCCTTCTCTCTGCACTTCCCTTACTGCCTCTCATTGGGAGCCCTCCTTCTCTCTGCACTTCCCTTACTGCCTCTCATTGGGAGCCCTCCTTCTCTCTGCACTTCCCTTACTGCCTCTCATTGGGAGCCCTCCTTCTCTCTGCACTTCCCTTACTGCCTCTCATTGGGAGCCCTCCTTCTGTCTGATGCACAGCTCTGGGACCATAATGGGTGCCCCTTAACCAAATAAGAATGTTTATGATTATATTTGTGTGTTTCCCATACAGGTAAAATATACCTTTCCTATATTAATGTTTTTTCCCTGTAAATAACATTGGCATCAAGCAGTATTTTTAGCAGCCAGGTGGCCCTATTCCCATATTGAGTCTGTGTGTGAAACAGGGCTGAGCTCTGCGGCTATAAAATGTCTTTTCCATGGATCCTTTGCAGATGCCGGTGTATGTGATGGGAATAACGAGCAGCCAGACGCCATTCTCATTTGCTAATGCCGTGCCGGGCCTAACCTTCCATTGGACTGTGACGAAAAGGGATTTCATTGATGCCCGAAGCCGACACAGTGAGGTGCAGATACCCTGCCTTTCTTAACATTGACATATATATGTGTTTTGTATCGGAGAAGTGAAGATCCCCACTTGGTTGGGAGCAGAAGGGTTAATGAGAGGGTGTGGGAGGGTAGGAATAGCCAATAGGGCCCAAGGGGAGGGGTCACAGCACAAAGGGCATGGACATGAGGGAGATGGGAAATGAGAGAACCAGACTGGGAAATAAAGTAAGTAAGGAGCAGGCAGGGGGGAACAGTGCCCAATTGGGGCAAATCAAAAGCAAAAGGCATGACCCAAGGTAAGTGTGAAAGATAAAGGTACATAAGCATTAACATGAGGGAAGTGGGAGCTGTAATGCGTGGAAGGAAAGAGTTAACACAAGACTGAAAACTGTTCTAGATTAACCTATAGAGTTATCTTGCCTGGCACCATCTCCCTGGGTATCCGGAAACCCATTGCCCAGTAGACCCTGCTCCGGCGTCTGCCCGAGGGTCTGTCTTGTACCCGCTCTCACAGGCACGGTAACCTACACATCATGTGCTTCCCTCAGGCGCTGGTGGAGCTGCCCGCACAGTATAACTTTGCTATGAGCGTCTGGGCCAAAATGAAAGGCAAAACTGGGCTGAAAGTGACTGTAAAAGCAACTGACCCTGCGGCAAAGCAGCTGTACAACATGGTGCCGGAACTGTCCGACGAGATCCAGATACAGGTACGTGGGAACCTCTGCTTGGTACAAGGGGGGAACCCCTCTGTGTGTCGGCTGCCATATCCTTACTCTGTATGAACTGTGCCTTGTGCTTGTGTTGCAGGTGTACGAGAGGCTGCACTTAGTCACCCCCAGTATTGCGACTGAGCAAATCCTAATGTCTCCCAATTCCTTCCTGAGGCTTCACACCAACAGGTACGGAGGCTGCTGATCTCATACAGTTGGGCTGGAACTTATGGCTCGACTGCTCCCACTGACACCGGGGGGGTGGGTATATATGTGTGCTAGCTCTTGGGTCGGTTCCACAGACACAGGTCGGGGGGGGGGTATATATGTGTGTTGGCTCTGGCTAATGACTGGGTCACTCCCAAAGACACAGGTGGGGGTATATATGTGTGCTGGCTCTTGGGTCGGTTCTACAGACTCAGGTGGGGTGGGTATATATGTGTGCTGGCTCTTGGGTCGGTTCCACAGACACAGGTGGGGTGGGTATATATGTGCTGGCTCTTAGGTCGGTTCTACCGACTCAGGTAGGGTGAGTATATATGTGTGCTGGCTCTTGGGTCGGTCCCACAGACACAGGTGGGGTGGGTATATATGTGTGCTGGCTCTTGGGTCGGTTCCACAGTCACAGGTGGGGTGGGTATATATGTGTGCTGGCTCTTGGGTCGGTTCCACAGGCACAGGTGGGGTGGGTATATATATATGTGCTGGCTCTTGGGTTGGTTCTACAGACAGGTGGGGGGTTACATATGTGTGCTGGCTCTTGGGTTGGTTCTACAGACAGGTGGGGGGTTACATATGTGTGCTGGCTCTTGGGTTGGTTCTACAGACACAGGTGGGGGGTTACATATGTGTGCTGGCTCTTGGGTTGGTTCTACAGACAGGTGGGGGGTTACATATGTGTGCTGGCTCTTGGGTTGGTTCTACAGACAGGTGGGGGGTTACATATGTGTGCTGGCTCTTGGGTTGGTTCTACAGACAGGTGGGGGTTATATATGTGTACTGGCTCTTGGGTCGATTCCACAGACACAGGTGGGGTGGGTATAGGGTCGGTCCCACAGACACAGGTGGGGTGGGTATATGTGTGTGCTGGCTCTGGCTAGTGACTGTGTCGGTTCCACAGACACTGGTGGGGAGTATGTGTGCTTTATAACTACCCCCTATCCCACAGAATAATATATGTAAGTTGGAAACTCCACTTTTGCCAAGCAATACGGTGGCATTTCCCATTTGGGGGTGACACATTAATAGTTAAAATGAGGGGGGCACAAACATTAATAGATCAATAAAATATATAATCACATAATTCACACTGTTAATATAACAGTGTATAACTAATTTATTGGTATTTCAGGGATCGCTTTGCCAGTGTAAGTTACCGGATACTGAGTGGGTCCCAGGAGGCCCCCGTGGTGCATGTGGATGATAAGGGGCTCCTTACGGCTGGATCCCAGACCGGGGTGTCTACCATGGAGATCAATTCCCGGGAGCATTTTGGAATCAATCAAACCATTATTGTTTCTGTGAAGGTAACTCTCTCTCTCATTCTCTCTAGAAGGGAATTCCCTCTCATTCTCTCTAGAAGGGAATTCCCTCTCATTCTCTCTAGAAGGTAACTCTCTCTCATTCTCTCTAGAAGGTAACTCTCTCTCATTCTCTCTCTAGAAAGGAATTCTCTCTCATTCTCTCTCTCTAGAAGGGAATTCTAGCTCTAGCGCCTAAGGGGAAATGAAACATAAGGTTTGCCTTGTTCTACCCCACCCCACTTATCTATGGGCCCCTGCGCTTGTGTGAGGCGCTTTCTTATTGCTTTCCCTACAGAATAAATACAGGTGTGGGATCCCTACTTGGTAAGGGGTTGGGAGAGAGTCCCAGCCAAGGGTTAATACAGTGTTAGGGGTTGGGAGAGAGTCCCAGCCAAGGGTTAATATGATATTTCCTATACAAGTGGCACGGCGAGGCGCTTGTTACCGACCTTCCATGCCGACAAGGTCCCATTTGTGCGTCGCTGGGCAATTGCCTCATCTAGAGCCTTTAATGCATTAAATCCCAATTCTTTACGGGTCACACACTGAGTGTGAACCTTAAATAGGGAGTAAATGAGCCGCACTGAGTGCTTTGTACTGAGTCTGAGTGCAACTGGCCTTTGGCTTCCGCCCCAGGGACTCCCTGCGACTCCTGCGACTCCTGCTCTTTATTCTGATGCACAGTCGGCCCGGGGTTCCCCAAATTATTGCAGTTTTGCCACTAAATTAGATCTGAGCAGCTCAGGACTCGCGCAGTACCCTACTGTCTTATTATAGAGAAACAGCCAATCGGTGGAAACGGAAGGTTTCTATTGGGCACTATGGGAAATATGGGATAAGGGGCCCCATACTTGGACAGATAGGATCTGTGCCACTGTGACAGAATGCTCTGTTATACAGATAGCTAGAATCTCAGCCATAAAGCAGGGCAGGACTGCTGCTTACAATGGGGGGATCAGATAGGATCTGTGCCACTGTGACAGAATGCTCTGTTATACAGATAGCTAGAATCTCAGCCATAAAGCAGGGCAGGACTGCTGCTTACAATGGGGGGATCAGATAGGATCTGTGCCACTGTGACAGAATGCTCTGTTATACAGATAGCTAGAATCTCAGCCATAAAGCAGGGCAGGACTGCTGCTTACAATGGGGGGGATCAGATAGGATCTGTGCCACTGTGACAGAATGCTCTGTTATACAGATAGCTAGAATCTCAGCCATAAAGCAGGGCAGGACTGCTGCTTACAATGGGGCGGGGCTAGGGGTGGGCTACAGATTCTTCTCTCGTCCCACATATGGGCAGATACAGTTCCACATACAGTTGTAGGTTTCTATGCTAGAATCCAGTCTGTGTATATATATTTCTTGCTAACAGTTAGGGAAATACCATCATAAATGCAATATATTTCCCTAACGTACAGCTGCCAATAAACCTATTTTATGCAGGAATAAATCCCCTGATTTCTTCTGTTCCAGGTGTCCCCCGTATCCTATTTGCACATCGTCACAAGCCCCACCCTCCGGAGCGGAACTGGTACCCTGCTGCCTGCTATACCCCTGGGCATGACGCTAACGTTTACTGTCCAATTACACGACAGCACCGGCGATCTCTTCCATTCCCACAATGCACTTCTCAGCTTTGCAACCAACAGGTGAGTGTCCTCCCTGCTGAACATTTCCCATGGGGCCTTTCTTCCTGTAGAAACCCAATCCGGGTCCTTTGGGTAAGGGCCCCTAGACTTCTGCCATAGCAGCTTGTCTGTTGGTTTACTTGTCCTTTATTGATTTAACAGGGCCTTGCTGCTTAGCTCTGCTGCCAACTGCCACTCAAGTGAGCGAGTGGAGGCCACATTCCCAGAGTGACACTCACTATCCACTGATCCCTATTGGCTGGCCGGCCTGACCCAGAGAGACTGCAGTGCAGCTTATTGCGGGGAGTTTTCCTGCAGTACCAGCAGTGGCCTCTTGGGGGCTCTTACAGGGACACTAGAGGCCAAACTTTGTTCTCCCTTTTCTTTCAGGCCACTTGTAGGTGCTTTAGTGCCCCCGGTGGTGTCAGATTCACATTACACAACAGAAATGTCTTGATTCTCCCAGTATTTAGACCAGTTTAAGGGCTGGAAACGGCAATTGGGCAGCTTTTTCCCCAGCTAATCAGGAAGTGTGTTTCTTATAAACACGTGAAGCATTTCAATATTCTGTGTATGAAGTCTGTGCTTCATTTGTCCTCCCCAGGGACGACTTTGTCCACGTGACTAAGGGAGCCAATAATAACACATTCATAGTGCGCACCGAGAACGTGGGACTCACGATATTCAGCGTGTGGGACCCCGAGACCCCTGGGATTGCAGACTACGTGCCTCTCCCTGTTCAGTACAGCATTGCCCCCAGTCTGAGCGAGGACGCCATTGTTGGAGACATCATCTGCTTTACTTGCCCTATTGCAGGCCCAGAGGGTAAGTAGGAAAGCCTGAGAGAGACAATTGTGTGGGTTTGGGAATAATACGGGGAGGGGGGGTTCCACAGGGTCTCTGCGTCAGATTCCCAATGTTCCTGCTTTTGGGAACTCAGGTTTCTTAGTTATGGAGATATCAATATGAAAATTGTGTCCTTGTCTTCACCACGCGGAGAATACGGTGGTTGATTGGCTGCCGGCTCGCTCAGGAGCAGACGGGTCAGCAGCTGCAATTGGGCTGTGTATGGGCAGCTGTTGGCATAGATGGCAGGGTATGGGAAGCTGTTGGCAGAGATGGCAGGGTATGGGCAGCTGTTGGGCAGAGATGGCAGGGTATGGGCAGCTGTTGGGCAGAGCTTGGTGGGTCCGGCTGGCCCATTCATTTTCCATTCTTTGTGTTGGCAGGACTGAAGGGAATTTGGAGCTCTTCATCTAACTCCATTCTCCAGATTGATCCCAAGTTTGGAGTCACTCTTGCCAGGGGCGTCGGTCTCGTCACTGTCTATTATGAGATCCCAGGACTGCTAAAGACCTACAGAGAGGTAATAGCATTATTATTTGCATCCCAGTGACCTAGGAACCATCCACGTGACCCATGACCCCCCCCCCCCCCCCCCCGTGCTCTGCCCACTCAACTGCTGCTCATGTTGCAGTGAGATACAAAGCCAAGTGGGCTCTTCCTGAAGCTTCTGCCCTTAGGCTCCATTTTTTATTGCCCATTCTATTATCCAGTCTAACTGCTCCCCCCTATTACCCCCTCTGCCAAAACTCTCACCCTGTTTCAGAGAGAAGCGACTCTTCACTTTGCTCAGGGCTGTATTATACGCTTCACTAACAAAGTATCCCAAATTCAATGCAGTTTAAAAAATCACATCTTTATTCAAATATCCATATTAAAAACCTACAGACCCCACAGAATGCTGCATTCGGTTTTATTTGCCCTTTAATCTGGGGGATGTATGGCTCTTTAGGATACTTTTTTCATTAATATTATTGTAAATTGCATTATACTCTGGCACATATAGACATGGGCATACAATTGAAATGGTCCAACAAGCAGAATAACTGAATTCCCCCCCCCATTAATCCGATTGCCCCATGCTTGAGGTTGGAGCAGAACTCACACGTTTATTTGGTTATTATGCATGGGCTGTGACCCAGCAATGGAACAGGATTGGTCAGTTAGAATATATAGTAAAAGTAAAATCGTGTCTGATTTTATAGAAGAAATACTCCTTAAAAGGACCCTGCCATGATATTTATGGGGCACTTATTATCTCACTTTATGACGTTGTTACACAGGAAATAATTCCCTCTGCCATTTAACCTTTTATTCTTCAACCAACAAATGTATTTGTAGCTGTAATATTGGTGTGTAGGCGCCATCTCAGTGCCTTGTGCCTGAGTCTGAGCTTTCAGCCAGTGCTACACATTAGAACTGCTTTCAGCTAACCTATTGTTTCTCCTACTCCCATGTAACTGGAGGAGTCCCAAGCCGGACTTGGATTTCTTACTATTGAGTGCTATTCTGATACCTACTGGGAGCTGCTATCTTGCTCCCTTCCCATTGTTCTGCTGATCGGCTGCTGGGGGTGAGGGGGGGGGATATCACTCCAACTTGCAGCGCAGCAGTAAAGTGTGCCTGAGTCTGAGCTTTCAGCCAGCGCTACACATTAGAACTGCTTTCAGCTAACCTATTGTTTCTCCTACTCCCATGTAACTGGAGGAGTCCCAAGCCGGACTTGGATTTCTTACTATTGAGTGCTATTCTGATACCTACTGGGAGCTGCTATCTTGCTCCCTTCCCATTGTTCTGCTGATCGGCTGCTGGGGGGGAGGGGGGGGGATATCACTCCAACTTGCAGCGCAGCAGTAAGGTGTGCCTGAGTCTGAGCTTTCAGCCAGCGCTACACATTAGAACTGCTTTCAGCTAACCTATTGTTTCTCCTACTCCCATGTAACTGGAGGAGTCCCAAGCCGGACTTGGATTTCTTACTACTGAGTGCTATTGTGTCCATCCCTGCAGGTTGCTGTGCGTATGCCCCAGAGAATGAGGGCGCTCTATGCCAATGGGGAGAAAATCAGTCTGCATGCCGCAAATCTACATAAGTTTGATGTAGAAATAGATGGGAAAAGCCACAGTTTGACGGGTGAGTGTGACCATTTGCTGCTCTGCTTGTTGGACACTTTTTGGGGTGTATGGGGAGTCCCCACTAATAAAATGTGGTACCTATGTGGGGCAGTTACCCTTTGTGTAATGAACAAGTGCTGCTGTTGCACGGCATAGTGCTACGTCCAATAGGGACATTCAATTGCTGTGGCCCCTTACGCCTAACAATTAGGGGAACAATTGCTCCCAGTCCTTGTAAAACCTTAGTCCTAGAGGTGCTCAGTCTCTGTATAGAAGGTAAATATCTGTAATGCAACTTTATAACTTCACAAAGGATCTCCTCCCTCTTGTGTCGGGGGGGGGGCAGGGGGGCAGTCTAGTACCCTCCCTGTACCCCTCCGATGTGGCCTGGAATCCTTTGGCATTTGGGATAAATAACATTTCTTTGGAGAGGCCAGGGGTTTATTTTGAATAAGGGGGGGTCCAGTCCAGCTCAGAGTTTCTGCCAGGGGGGCACTAATATTCTTGCTTGTCCTGAAGAAGCCCAGGGGTGCAATGCAAACTGAGCCAATAGGAAGGACTGCCCCCCCAGAACCTGCCGTTATGTCGCTTTTGTGCTTCTTGGGCTCTGAGTGGTCTCTCTAACTTGTCCTTTAATCCTCCCGTCTGTCCGTCTCTCAGGCAATTTGGGGCCTAATTACAGCAGCACTGACACCCCCACCCCCCCCTGACTGTGGGGGGGACAGTGTAACTGGTAAATCACAGGTCCCGGTATCACTGAGGAATATTGTTCTTTTAGCCACGTTTGTATTATATAGCTTTTCTCTGTTAACGTGACTGTTGCGTTTTTAGGGCAGTGTTCGGCCGCTCAGATCGAAGCAATCAAGGAGCTTCACCCGGAGAGTGTAATTAATTGCCACTTACAATTAAACGACCGCAAAGCGGAAGTTGCACCGTGGGATATATTTGCGGCGACCCCCAGTTTCAACGTGGAGGCGGGTGAGTGTTTGTCGCTGCGGCTCGGGCATTGGTAGGCACGTTCCGTGGGACTGTGGCATCATGGGAAACCAGATAACCAGTTACAGCTGCTAATTGGATTTTGTTTCCCACTTGCCATAAAGTAAAGAACGGATGTTCTGGTATCTCTGGGGAGCTTCCTTAGCAACTGACTAACCAGTCTACGGCTTCTTGTTCCCTTTAGGCCAATACATGTGCTTGCTGGCCCGGCAGGAGCTTTCCGAGGCTCAGCTGAAGCACCTCAGTATGGGGGACACCTCTCTCACCGTCACTGCCTCGGTGCAAGGGAACCAACTCTATGAAGAGCAGCTGGGGGCCCAAGTGCCCATTTACCCCGGTATTTATATCGACCAGAAGGAAATCATTCTGAGCAGCCATTACACATCATCCGACCTGAAAATATACGGCGCCGCCGACATGCTGAGCAGCCTGGATGTGAGTAGGATCTGGGTTAGTCGGGTGCCTCTGGCAGGAAGGGGGCGCAGAATAAAAGGGGCGTTTGTTTCTCTAGGTGAAAGTGGGATCTCCTGCAGTCACCCTGTACCTGAGGGACCGCTCCTATGGCACCCCGAGCTTTGTCACCTATGAAGTCAGTGTCACCGATGGGAGAGTTTTGAGCCAAGGGTCCCTGTCGACAGCCCTCACTGTGTCCTGCCCCCTCTCTCATCAGACCGTCACCGTTCCGCTCAATCTGGTCTCCATTAAAGGAGCACCAAGTGGTAAGTAAAATCCACTTTAGTGAGATCCAGTTTGTTCTGCTCCCTGGTGGCTCCGGTTCTGGTTATGGCACCGTGGCTCTCACTAACCCGTCTCTCATTCTAGTGTCGTCCACCGAGAGCCCCGGGTTCTTCCAGCACTTCATTGAGTCCTATCAGATGATCTTCTTCACTCTCTTTGCACTATTGGCCGGGGCGGCAATAACCATAATCGGTAAGTATGGCGGCCATTTCATGCCAGTCGGTGACACACGGTTCCTTAGGGGAGTAACGTGTATGATCTTGCCTTACAGTTATGTCACCCAGAGAGACCAACGCTCCCCCCGCCGTCTTCCTAAAGACCTCTCCCAAGTCTGTCAATAACAGTAAGTACCGACTCCCGAATATATAAATACAGGTATGGGACCTGTTATCCAGAATGCTTGGGATCTGGAGTTTTTCGGAGGTCTTTCTGTAATTTGGATGTCCTACCTTAAGTCTGCTAAAAAAATTATTTAAACTGCAATTAAACCCAATAGGGCTGTTCTGCCCCCAATAAGGGGTAATTATATCTTAGTTGGGATCAAGTACAGGTACTGTTTTATTATTACAGAGAAAAGGGAATCATTTAACCATTAAATAAACCCAATAGGGCTGTTCTGCCCCAATAAGGGGTAATTATATCTTAGTTGGGATCAAGTACAGGTACTGTTTTATTATTACAGAGAAAAGGGAATCATTTAACCATGAAATAAACCCAATAGGGCTGTTCTGCCCCAATAAGGGGTAATTATATCTTAGTTGGGATCAAGTACAGGTACTGTTTTATTATTACAGAGAAAAGGGAATCATTTAACCATTAAATAAACCCAATAGGGCTGTTCTGCCCCCAATAAGGGGTAATTATATCTTAGTTGGGATCAAGTACAGGTACTGTTTTATTATTACAGAGAAAAGGGAATCATTTAACCATGAAATAAACCCAATAGGGCTGTTCTGCCCCCAATAAGGGGTAATTATATCTTAGTTGGGATCAAGTACAGGTACTGTATTATTATTACAGAGAAAAGGGAATCATTTAACCATTAAATAAACCCAATAGGGCTGTTCTGCCCCAATAAGGGGTAATTATATCTTAGTTGGGATCAAGTACAGGTACTGTTTTATTATTACAGAGAAAAGGGAATCATTTAACCATTAAATAAACCCAATAGGGCTGTTCTGCCCCAATAAGTGGTAATTATATCTTAGTTGGGATCAAGTACAGGTTCCTCAGAAATATTAAAGGGGAACTAAAGTGCTACTCCTGTGTTTGCTTTTGCTGTCAGTGGGTACTAGTGGGAAGAGCCGCCCTGAGAGGCCAGTATTGTAGGCAATGTCTCTTCCAGGGCTGTATAATGGGCATAGCCTCCTCCCATATAATTGCTGGGGGGTTCCAGCATCGTTAACGCTAAGGGTGGGGCTTATAACTTATTGTGCAGAGAGTACACCCGCCCCCTCTCCATTAATATAATATTGCTTTACAAAATAAACCTGTTTTCCTAGTGTTTTGTTGCTCTTTAAATCCATCACCGTTTGCTTTCGGCATTGCAGGCTTCCTTCCTCTCTCGCCTGGAATTTATTCAAACCACGCCTCTCCGAACAGGAGGAACCAATCGCCGGGGAGGATGTTATGGAGTCCCGACTATGCTTCCAACTAGAAAGCAGTCGCCGAAGGTCTCATTCACGGGCCCCTGGCGCCTTTTACCGAGTGTCTTGCTGAGATTTTGTGTGTGTGTGGCGTGACTATTTCCCGCGTGGGGGGCGTGACTGTTTCCGCGTGGGCGGCACTTTTATTTTATTTTGCTTTGATTGGAAGAAGAGAGAATGCTTGCTTTTCCCGGTCTCTGCCCCAGTAGGTACGTTGTGTGTTCTGGCTGCAAGTTTGGGTTCTGTTTGTGCCGGAACCACACAAATAATCCCTGGGTGTTTTATGGAGCCTGTATGTTCCTCAGGGGAGGGGCTTTATCAGTTGGCAGCTCAGCCATTTTTTTTTTCTTAAGGGGCATTTTGTGAAGCCAATAGAATCCTCTGAGTTTGCTTTTTTTATATGAGAATGTGTCGGGAGGTTGCTGTTCCGCCAGTCAGTGCAATGGCCGTCTACCCCCCCCCCCCCTCCTTGTAACATTTAGGCTCCATATGACTCCCATGCCGACTGTTAGCCTCGGGGCTCGGCCACGCCCACACGGAACCACACAAATTGTCCCTGGGTTTTTCATGCAGCCTATATGTTCCTCAGGGGAGGGGCTTTATCAGTTGGCAGCTCAGCCATTTTTTTTCTTAAGGGGGCATTTTGTGAAGCCAATAGAATCCTCTTTTTGTATGAGAATGTGTCGGGAGGTTGCTATTCCGCCAGTCAGTGCAATGGCCGCCTACCCCTCCCCCTGTAACAGGCTCCATATTACTCCCATGCCGACTGTCAGCCTTGGGGCTTGGCCACGCCCACCCGTGACTGTGAGTAGAACCCATGTAGCCGCCCAAGCTTGTTTCACTGTGATTCTGGCACCTCCTCGTGTGATTGTTTATGATTTATGTGGCATTTAATTGCAAGCTCTTAGGGACAAGAGACTGTACATTTCCTCATGACTTCAGTTCAACTCAGGAAAGTTCTGCACTGCTTGCAGCCGCCTTATATTGTGACCCCCCCCAACCAACCGCCTCAAGTGGGGGGGGGGGAGCCGAGACTGTCGGGGCGTGTGCTTCCGTGTAATGCTCTGGGCCCGGGGGCGGGACTGGCGCTCTCTGTGCTCTTATTGGCCTTAAGGGGGAGGTTAACTTTTTTAGTCTGTTATAGAATGTCCTATTCCTAGCAACTTTGCAGTTGGTCTTCATTGTTTTTTTATAGTTTTTACATTATTTGTCGTCTTCTTTTGCAGCTTTCAAATGGGGGTCACTGACCCCGGCAGCCAAACCCTATTGCTCTGTGAGGCTCCAGTTTTATTGTTATTGTTACTTTTTATTCCTTATCTTTCTATTCAGCCCCTCCCCTATTCATATACCAGCCTCTCATCCAAACCACTCTCTGGTTGCTAAGGTAACTTGGACCCTAGCAACCCAATAACTGCTGAACCTCCAAAGTGGAAATTATATAAGTAAAAAAAAATACAAGTAATAGAAAATGTAGACCAATTGCAAACTGTCTCAGAATATCACTCTCTACATGATACTAAAAGTTAACTCAAAGGTGACCAACCCGTTTAACGGGTTAATCAGTAAGGGGGGGGTGATCCTGGGGGGGGGGTTATTGGCTCAGGAAACCATGGTCGCTACTGAATTGATTGCATTGCTTTGCGCAGTTTATAGGTTTATGTTTTGCTGTGAGTTTATTTGCCAGTTGTGCAGTTTCATTATCCAATAGAAACCACTGATTTATTCCCCCCCCCCATTCATTTCCAGGAACAGCAGGTACCACATTCCCATAAGGTTCTATGTAGGCGAGTGCTGCCATACTGGCACACATTCCAGGCAGCTGGCACCGCCAGAACCAGTGATAATCCCTCCCTATGCCCCGCCTCTGTGCGTAGGGAAAGGCCGCCCCTCGTTAGGGAAACGGGGCACATTTTTGCCAGTGGAGAAAAGGCTCCGAGAACCCGTTCCCAAGGGCCTGGGCAGCACTTGCGCGAGCGACTTGGGCTTTTTCACCACTGCCGGGTTCTGATTGGGTTCAGATTAGTGCCAGGTACGTGCCTACAGGGAGGTGAAGGATTTCCCTTTAATCAGTGTGAAGTAAACCCTTCCCATAGTGCACCTGGGCGCCGCCATAGGGGAGGCTTCTGGTTCCGTTTCTGTTTTTACTTTATCATTTATTTGCGCGGCTGGGAATGAGCCCCTGGGGCTGGGGGGCCGGGGGGTTCCTAGTGAGTGGGGCAGATACGTGCAATGGTGAATGTGAGTTGCACTACGGGCCAAGCCCGACTCACTATGGATCAGCGCCGGCGCCCGCAGCCCCGTGAAGCCTTCAGCTGCAATAATGTGAATGTGTCCGACCAGACAATGTGACATTGCGCTGTATCTTCCTCTAAATACCTCAAACTCTGCTGTTCTGGTTCTGTTGGACCCCACGGATGAGCCCGGTCCAATCTCTGGGATTATTAACCCTCGCTGTGATTTCCTTTGTGCCTTACTGCCGGCCGAGCATTTCTGTGTCGCTCTGATTGTACATAATAAATAATGTTCTGATAAGAGAGTCCGGTGCTGTGTTATTAACCTGCTGCACAGGCTCTGGGCCTGGGGGGGGATGTAATGGGGCTTGTAACCCATAGCAACCTATCAGTGGGCAGCTTTGTCCAGCCTGCCAGGTTTCAATTGGTTATTGTGGAAAAGATGCAGTTTGGAGGCCGAGCCCTTAAGGTGGGTTCTGTACAAAATGGGCCTCAGTTCTCAGGGTTGCGGTCCAAGTCCCATATCTACCCCTGTGTGCTGGGTAATAGTACCGAGCATCCCCCCCTCTGTGCGTAACGGTGCCGAGCGCCCCCCTCTGTGCATAACGGCGCCGAGCGTCCCCCCCCTCTGTGCGTAACGGTGCCGAGCGTCCCCCCCTCTGTGCGTAACGGTGCCGAGCGCCCCCCCCCTCTGTGCATAACGGTGCCGAGCATCCCCCCCCTCTGTGCGTAATGGTGCCGAGCATCCCCCCCCTCTGTGCGTAACGGTGCCGAGCGTCTCCCCCTCTGTGCGTAACGGTACCGAGCGTCCTCCCCTCTGTGCGTAACGGTACCGAGCGTCCTCCCCTCTGTGCGTAACGGTGCCGAGCGTCCTCCCCTCTGTGCGTAACGGTGCCGAGCGTCTCCCCCTCTGTGCGTAACGGTACCGAGCGTCCTCCCCTCTGTGCGTAACGGTGCCGAGCATCCTCCCCTCTGTGCGCAATGGTGCCGAGCGTCCTCCCCTCTGTGCGTAACGGTGCCGAGCGTCCCCCCCCCTCTGTGTGTAACGGTGCCGAGCGTCCCCCCTCTGTGCGTAACGGTGCCGAGCGTCCCCCCCTCTGTGCGCAATGGTGCCGAGCGTCCTCCCCTCTGTGCGTAACGGTGCCGAGCGTCCTCCCCTCTGTGCGTAACGGTGCCGAGCGTCCCCCCCCCCCCTCTGTGCGTAACGGTGCCGAGCGTCCTCCCCTCTGTGCGCAATGGTGCCGAGCATCCCCCCCTCTGTGCGTAACGGTGCTGAGCGTCCCCCCCCTCTGTGCGTAACGGTGCTGAGCGTCCCCCCCTCTGTGCGTAACGGTGCCGAGCGTCCCCCCCTCTGTGCGTAACGGTGCCGAGCGTCCCCCCCTCTGTGCATAACGGTGCCGAGCGTCCCCCCCCCCTCTGTGCGTAACGGTGCCGAGCGTCCCCCCCCCCCTCTGTGCGTAACGGTGCCGAGCGTCCCCCCTCCCCTCTGTGCGTAACGGTGCCGAGCGTCCCCCCCCTCTGTGCGTAACGGTGCCGAGCGCCCCCCCCCTCTGTGCGTAACGGTGCCGAGCTGATGAATGTTGGGATAACGGTCGTATGTTTAAATACAACTCAAATTCAGCATGAAACTGTAGGATAAAGCTTTAAAATGGGGGTCACTGACCCCGGCAGCCAAACCCTATTGCTCTGTGAGGCTCCAGTTTTATTGTTATTGTTACTTTTTATTCCTTTCTGTTTCAAATCAATGCCTGGTTGCTGAGGTAATTTGGACCCTAGCAACCAGATAGCTGCTGAAATTCCAGACTGCAGAGCTGCTGAACAAAAAGTGAAATAATATAGGATCGGGGGCAAATGGGTTTTTGCCATATCTGCGAATATAACTGTTATTTGGCAGGCCGGGCACCTCGCCCCCACCCACCTGCGCAAGGTTACAAGCAACACCTGGGGTAAGTGATGCTGGACTAGGGGTAGCAGGAGAGGTACCTGCCTAGTCTCCCCCCCCACCCCCCCTCCGGTACATACAGTGTGTTTGATACAAAAATGTTTTGTATAAAGTATTTGTTTTTAATTAATTTCTATGTTTTATTATCTAATAATTATAAAAGTATGGGGGGGGGGTATGGCAGTAAATTTATGGCAGTAGGACAATACCCTAAATTACTGCCCCGGGCAGAATAGAGCTGATTTCTTATTGGAGGAATTGACCCTACAGATTGGGTTTCCGGGGTGAGATTCTCTGCTCGACCAGCAGGTGTCGCTGCAGTAAAAGATTTGCACCACATTGGTTTTACCTGATATTAATTAAGATTCCGCTTGGTGCCAACAGGGAACAGCTTCTGTCCCAGCAGCCTCTCTGCCCAGGGGCCCTAAATTTGTAATTATTTTCTTTCTGGGTTCAGTCTACACCCCCCCCCATCAGGTGCTACCATAACAGGGGCCCCCATATACTGTAATAGGAATCAGTGCAGGGCCCCCCATATACTGTAATAGGAATCAGTGCAGGGCCCCCCATATACTGTAATAGGAATCAGTGCAGGGCCCCCCCATATACTGTAATAGGAATCAGTGCAGGGGCCCCCCATATACTGTAATAGGAATCAGTGCAGGGGCCCCCCATATACTGTAATAGGAATCAGTGCAGGGGCCCCCCATATACTGTAATAGGAATCAGTGCAGGGCCCCCATATACTGTAATAGGAATCAGTGCAGGGGCCCCCCATATACTGTAATAGGAATCAGTGCAGGGGCCCCCCATATACTGTAATAGGAATCAGTGCAGGGGCCCCCCCATATACTGTAATAGGAATCGGTGCAGGGGCCCCCCCATATACTGTAATAGGAATCAGTGCAGGGGCCCCCCATATACTGTAATAGGAATCAGTGCAGGGGCCCCCCATATACTGTAATAGGAATCGGTGCAGGGGCCCCCCATATACTGTAATAGGAATCGGTGCAGGGGCCCCCCATATACTGTAATAGGAATCGGTGCAGGGGCCCCCCATATACTGTAATAGGAATCGGTGCAGGGGCCCCCCATATACTGTAATAGGAATCAGTGCAGGGGCCCTTTTCTAAGTTGCTCACTCACCCTGCTCTGCCCCCTCCTACACTCACACTCACCCCAGCCCCACTCTCACTGACGCAGTGACAGAGTCCCACAGACAGGGGGCCCCCACGCACCTCACACACATCTGCCCTAAACCAACAGACTTTTATCCCAAGGAATTGTGGGTGGAGACATGCAAATTAAGCCTTAATGTCTGTATGGCCCCTCCCCCTACCCCTGAGCCGCATAACGGCCCCCATACACGGGCGACTATAGCTGCTGATATGGGCCCCTTAGATTCGGCAGCTAATTGGCCTGTGTATGGGCAGAACCGAGGGGCCTGAAATTGCCCAGATGTCGGATCGGGGACATCGGCTCGTTGATGGGATCCCTGAACCGACTGCCCCATTGCCGCGTGTAGAGTTAGTGGCTTGCAAAAGTATTCAGCCCCCTGGAACTTTTCCACATTTTGTCACATTACAGCCACAAACATGAATCCATTTTATTGGAATTCCACGGGAAAGCCCAATACAAAGTGGGGTACACGGGAAAGCCCAATACAAAGTGGGGTACACGGGAAAGCCCAATACAAAGTGGGGTACACGGGAAAGCCCAATACAAAGTGGGGTACACGGGAAAGCCCAATACAAAGTGGGGTACACGGGAAAGCCCAATACAAAGTGGGGTACACGGGAAAGCCCAATACAAAGTGGGGTACACGGGAAAGCCCAATACAAAGTGGGGTACACGTGAGAGACCAATACAAAGTGGGGTACACGTGAAAGCCCAATACAAAGTGGGGTACACGGGAAAGCCCAATACAAAGTGGGGTACATGTGAGAAGTGGAAGGAAAATCATACATGATTCCAAACATTTTTTACAAATAAATAAGTGCAAAGTGGGGTGTGTGTAATTATTCAGCCCCCCAATACTCTGTAGAACCCCCTTTTGCTGCAATTCCAGCTGCCAGGCTTTAGGGTATGTCTCTACCCGCTTTGCCCATCTACAGACTGAAATCCTTGCCCATTCTTCTTTGCAAAACAGCTCCAGCTCAGTCAGATTAGATGGTCAGCCTTTGGGAACAGCAGTTTTCAGATCTTGCCACAGATTCTCCATTGGATTTAGATCTGGGCTGTGATTGGGCCAGTCTAACACATGGATATGTTTGGGTTTAACCCATTGTTGCCCTGGCTTTATGTTTAGGGTCGTTGCCCTGCTGGAAGGGGAACCTCCGCCCCAGTCTCAAGCCTTTTGCAGACTCCAAGAGGTTTTCTTCCAAGATTGCCCTGTATTTGGCTCCATCCATCTTCCCATCAACTCTGAGCAGCTTCCCTGTCCCTGCTGAAGCCCCCCCAGAGCATGATGCTGCCCCCCCATATGTGACAGTGGGGATGGGGGGTTCAGAGGGATGTGCAGGGTTAGTTTTCCGCACATAGAGTTTTGCATTTTGGCCAAAAAGTTCCATTTTGGTCTCATCTGACCAGAGCCCCTTCTCCCACATGTTTGCTGCCCCCCCCCCCCCCACATGGCTTGTGGCAAACTGCAAACGGGACTTCTTATGGTTTTCTGGTAACAATGGCTTTCTTCTTGCCCCTCTTCCATAAAGGCCAACTTTGTGCAGTGCCCGACTAATAGTTGCCTATGGACAGATTCCCCCCCCTGAGCTGTAGATCCCTGCAGCCCCCCCAGAGTGACCATGGGCCTCTTGGCTGCATTTCTGATCAGCGCTTGTTGGGCCTGTGAGTTTAGGGGGGGGCCGTGCCTGGGTAGGGTTACAGTTGTGCCATACTCCTGCCATTTCTGAATGATCGGTGGAACAGGGCTCCGTGGGATGTTCAAGGCTTTGGGAATCTGTTTGTAGCCTAAGCCTGCTTTATATTTCTCAATAACTTTATCCCTGACCTGTCTGGTGTGTTCTTTGGGCTTCATGGTGTTGTTGCTCCCAATATTCCCTTAGCAACCTCTGAGGCCGTCACAGAGCAGCTGTATTTGTACTGACATTAGATTACACACAGGGGCACTCTATTTAGTCATTAGCACTCATCAGGCAATGTCTATGGGCAACTGACTGCACTCAGACCAAAGGGGGCTGAATAATTACGCACACCCCACTTTGCACTTATTTATTTGTAAAAAATGTTTGGAATCATGTATGATTTTCCTTCCACTTCTCACGTGTACCCCACTTTGTATTGGTCTCTCCCGTGTACCCCACTTTGTATTGGTCTCTCCCGTGTACCCCACTTTGTATTGGTCTTTCCCGTGTACCCCACTTTGTATTGGTCTCTCCCGTGTACCCCACTTTGTATTGGTCTCTCCCGTGTACCCCACTTTGTATTGGTCTTTCCCGTGTACCCCACTTTGTATTGGTCTCTCCCGTGTACCCCACTTTGTATTGGGCTTTCCCGTGTACCCCACTTTGTATTGGGCTTTCCCGTGTACCCCACTTTGTATTGGGCTTTCCCGTGTACCCCACTTTGTATTGGGCTTTCCCGTGTACCCCACTTTGTATTGGGCTTTCCCGTGTACCCCACTTTGTATTGGTCTCTCCCGTGTACCCCACTTTGTATTGGGCTCTCCCGTGTACCCCACTTTGTATTGGGCTCTCCCGTGTACCCCACTTTGTATTGGGCTCTCCCGTGTACCCCACTTTGTAATGGGCTTTCCCGTGTACCCCACTTTGTATTGGGCTTTCCCGTGTACCCCACTTTGTATTGGGCTTTCCCGTGTACCCCACTTTGTATTGGTCTCTCCCGTGTACCCCACTTTGTATTGGTCTCTCCCGTGTACCCCACTTTGTATTGGGCTTTCCCGTGTACCCCACTTTGTATTGGGCTCTCCCGTGTACCCCACTTTGTAATGGGCTTTCCCGTGTACCCCACTTTGTATTGGGCTTTCCCGTGTACCCCACTTTGTATTGGGCTTTCCCGTGGAATTCCAATAAAATGGATTCATGTTTGTGGCTGTAATGTGACAAAATGTGGAAAAGTTCAAGGGGGCCGAATACTTTTGCAAGCCACTGTAGATCGTTTGGCCCCAGGGCCAAACAATCGGATTATTTTTTTTTTAAGTTACTTGCTACCCGATATTGCCCACCCGTAGGTGGGGATATCGGGTGAAGATCCACTCACTTGGCGACATAGCCAAGCGAGCGGATCTTATAGTGTATGGGGACCTTTACTCTCTGTCTGCCCCAAGTGCTCCTGGGAAAGGGAAGTAAATTTCCAAAGTGCTAAGCCCCTGCCCCAGTGAGCTTACAATCTAAGGTCCCTATCCCATTCCCATCAGCCCCTGCCCCAGTGAGCTTACAATCTAAGGTCCCTATCCCATTCCCATCAGTCCCTGCCCCAGTGAGCTTACAATCTAAGGTCCCTATCCCATTCCCATCAGTCCCTGCCCCAGTGAGCTTACAATCTAAGGTCCCTATCCCATTCCCATCAGTCCCTGCCCCAGTGAGCTTACAATCTAAGGTCCCTATCCCATTCCCATCAGCCCCTGCCCCAGTGAGCTTACAATCTAAGGTCCCTATCCCATTCCCATCAGTCCCTGCCCCAGTGAGCTTACAATCTAAGGCCCCTATCACATTCCCATCAGTCCCTGCCCCAGTGAGCTTACAATCTAAGGTCCCTATCCCATTCCCATCAGTCCCTGCCCCAGTGAGCTTACAATCTAAGGCCCCTATCCCATTCCCATCAGCCCCTGCCCCAGTGAGCTTACAATCTAAGGTCCCTATCCCATTCCCATCAGTCCCTCACACTCACAGGGCCCCTCACTCTCCCTCAGTCTCACACTCAGAGTCCCACTCACTTGCTGGCTCTCTCACTAGAAGGAGGGGCCCTAATTAATTACAGGTACAATACAGGTGGGGGGGGGGGGGAAATAAAGGGGAGTTGCTGTGGGATCTGTGTTGGTCCCTCACTCACACTCACACTTTAGCCCCCAGCAAAATCATACAGTACCCTGTACAACTCACTCAGCTGTACCCCCCCCCATCAACAACCACTCACACTCATGTATCTACCTGTTCCACTCCCACTCGGCGATCCCCCAGCCCCACTCACGCTCGGCGATCCCCCGGCCCCACGCACACTCGGCGATCCCCCGGCCCCACGCACACTCGGCGATCCCCCGGCCCCACGCACACTCGGCGATCCCCCGGCCCCACGCACACTCGGCGATCCCCCGGCCCCACGCACACTCGGCGATCCCCCGGCCCCACTCACACTCGGCGATCCCCCGGCCCCACTCACACTCGGCGATCCCCCGGCCCCACGCACACTCGGCGATCCCCCGGCCCCACTCACACTCGGCGATCCCCCGGCCCCACGCACACTCGGCGATCCCCCGGCCCCACGCACACTCGGCGATCCCCCGGCCCCACGCACACTCGGCGATCCCCCGGCCCCACGCACACTCGGCGATCCCCCGGCCCCACTCACACTCGGCGATCCCCCGGCCGCTCACCCCCTCCCCCAGCCGCGGTTCCTCCCTCCCAGCTCAGGCGGCGGGCAGGCAGGGAAGAGGCAGAGGGACGGGGAGAGGCAGAGGGAGAAGCGGCTGCGGGGGAAGCGGAGGGGATGGAGGCTGCGGAGCCGGGGAGCGGGGAGAGCCCGGACCGGGCGGCCGAGTACCTGCAGCAGCTCAACCGCATCATAGAGTCCCAGCGGGGGCAACTGGAGAGGCAGCGGGGTCGGATCGAGGAGCTGGAGGGGCAACTGGTCAAACTGGCAAGCGAGCACCAGCGGCACCTGGCAACCTGCCCCCTAAGGTAAAACCCGTCTCTCTGCCCCCTGGGGAGGGACTGGCATCTAAATGCCCTGGCACCCTGCCCTCATGTAAGGCTCTGGGCCGGCACCCCAAAGGTTAGGGACCCCAGTAGCCCTGGGTTAGGGCAGGAGCGGGGGTTCCCCAGTTCAGATCCTAGGGGCAAAATGTGTATATCTGTGTGTGGGTATGTGGGCACTACAGGTGTCTGGGTATGTGGGCACTACAGGTGTCTGGGTATGTGGGCACTACAGGTATGTGGGTATGTGGGCACTACAGGTGTCTGGGTATGTGGGCACTACAGGTATGTGGGTACTACAGGTGTGTGTGGGTATGTGGGCACTACAGGTGTATGTGTGTGTGGGGGGTATGTGGGCACTACAGGTGTGTGTGTGTGGGGGGGGTATGTGGGTACTACAGGTGTGTGTGGGGGTATGTGGGTACTACAGGTGTGTGTGTGGGGGGGGGGGGGTATTTGGGTACCACAGGTGTGTGTGGGTACTACAGGTGTGTGTGTGTGTGGGGGGGTATATGGGTACTACGTGTGTGTGTGTGTGTACTACAGGTGTGTGGGTATGTTGGTACCACAAGTTTGGGTACCACAGATGTGTGGGGGGGGATATAGGGGTACTACAGGTGTGTGTGTGGGGGGGTACTACAGGTGTGTGGGTATGTGGGTGCTACAGGTGTGTGGGGGGTGTGGGTATTTGGGTACCACAGGTGTGTGTGGGGGGGTGTATGGGTACTACAGGTGTGTGTGGGGGTGTGGGTATGTGGGTACTACAGGTGTGTGGGTATGTGGGTGCTACAGGTGTGGGTATGTGGGTACTACAGGTGTGTGTGGGTACTACAGGTGTGTGGGGGTGGGTATGTGGGTACGACAGGTGTGTGTATGTGGGTACTACAGGTGTGTGTGTGTGTGTGTGGGGGGGGGGTTATGTGGGTACTACAGGTGTATGTGGGTACTACAGGGGTGTGTGTGTGGGGGGGGTATTTGGGTACTACCATGGGATGGGGCTGTAACTGGGGGACAGTGTGTATAGTAAGGCAAGGGGGTACCATGGGATGGGGCTGTAACTGGGGGACAGTGTGTATAGTAAGGCAAGGGGGTACCATGGGAGGGGGCTGTAACTGGGGGACAGTGTGTATAGTAAGGCAAGGGGGTACCATGGGATGGGGCTGTAACTGGGGGACAGTGTGTATAGTAAGGCAAGGGGGTACCATGGGATGGGGCTGTAACTGGGGTATGGTGTGTATAGTAAGGCAAGGGGGTACCATGGGATGGGGCTGTAACTGGGGGACGGTGTGTATAGTAAGGCAAGGGGGTACCATGGGATGGGGCTGTAACTGGGGGACGGTGTGTATAGTAAGGCAAGGGGGTACCATGGGATGGGGCTGTAACTGGGGGACGGTGTGTATAGTAAGGCAAGGGGGTACCATGGGATGGGGCTGTAACTGGGGGACGGTGTGTATAGTAAGGCAAGGTGGTACCATGGGATGGGGTTGTAACTGGGGGACAGTGTGTATAGTAGGGCAAGGGGGTACCATGGGATGGGGCTGTAACTGGGGGACGGTGTGTATAGTAAGGCAAGGGGGTACCATGGGATGGGGCTGTAACTGGGGGACAGTGTGTATAGTAAGGCAAGGGGGTACCATGGGATGGGGCTGTAACTGGGGGACGGTGTGTATAGTAAGGCAAGGGGGTACCATGGGATGGGGCTGTAACTGGGGGACAGTGTGTATAGTAAGGCAAGGGGGTATCATGGGATGGACTGTAACTGGGGGACGGTGTGTTATAGTAAGGCAGGGGGTACCATGGGATGGGGCTGTAACTGGGGGACAGTGTGTATAGTAAGGCAAGGGGGTATCATGGGATGGACTGTAACTGGGGGACGGTGTGTATAGTAAGGCAAGGTGGTACCATGGGATGGGGTTGTAACTGGGGGACAGTGTGTATAGTAAGGCAAGGGGGGTACCATGGGATGGGGCTGTAACTGGGGGACAGTGTGTATAGTAAGGCAAGGGGGTATCATGGGATGGACTGTAACTGGGGACGGTGTGTATAGTAAGGCAAGGGGTACCATGGGATGGGGCTGTAACTGGGGGACAGTGTGTATAGTAAGGCAAGGGGGTATCATGGGATGGACTGTAACTGGGGACGTGTGTATAGTAAGGCAAGGGGGTACCATGGGATGGGGCTGTAACTGGGGGACAGTGTGTATAGTAAGGCAAGGGGGTACCATGGGATGGGGCTGTAACTGGGGGACAGTGTGTATAGTAAGGCAAGGGGGTACCATGGGATGGGGCAGTAACTGGGGGACAGTGTGTATAGTAAGGCAAGGGGTATCATGGGATGGGGCTGTAACTGGGGACAGTGTGTATAGTAAGGCAAGGGGGTATCATGGGATGGACTGTAACTGGGGGACAGTGTGTATAGTAAGGCAAGGGGTACCATGGGATGGGGCTGTAACTGGGGGACAGTGGTATAGTAAGGCAAGGGGGTACCATGGGATGGGGGTTGTAACTGGGGGACAGTGTGTATAGTAAGCAAGGGGGTACCATGGATGGGCAGTAACTGGGGGACAGTGTGTATAGTAAGCAAGAGGGTACCATGGGATGGGGCAGAACTGGGGGACAGTGTGTGATAGTAAGGAAGGGGGTACCATTGGGATGGGGGCTGTAAACTGGGGGACGGTGTGTATAGTAAGGCAAGGGGGTACCATGGGATGGGGTTGTAACTGGACAGTGGTTAGTAAGCAAGGGTACCATGGATGGGCTTAACTGGGACAGTGTGTATAGTAAGGCAAGGGGGTACCATGGATGGGGCTGTAACTGGGGGGACAGTGTGTATAGTAAGGAAAGGGGGTACCATGGGATGGGGCTGTAACTGGGGGACGGTGTGTATAGTAAGGCAAGGGGGTACCATGGGATGGGGTTGTAACTGTGGGACAGTGTGTATAGTAAGGCAAGGGGGTACCATGGGATGGGGCTGTAACTGGGGGACAGTGTGTATAGTAAGGCATGTACATTTACCCAGGGAAATGCCCCCAAGGGGTAGGCAGGGGCAGGATTTAGGGGCAGTTGGTACTGGAAATTGCTCCTTTTATGTTCCTCCTGTTTATTTATATCTCTTTTATTAATCACCTTCCTGTTTTGCCCGTTTCCATGGCGACAGTAAAATAAACTCAGAAACCACAGAGAAAACCGATTTGTTCTCATTTCCGTTTGTGCTGCCGGGGCTCATTCACTAACCCCAGGGCCCAATCATATCGGGATTCTGACTGCTGATTGGCTGCCGCACTGGGACGAACCAAAATGCTGATCTGTTAAATGCACAGAGGGGTCGTTACATTCTGTACTGGGACCTTAGTGATGTCTCCTTCCCTCCTATTGGTCACTTTATTCCATTTATATTCAACTGTATACTCACCTGTACTGATATAGTCTCTCTCTGTACAGGCTATGGGCAAACTTAGGGGGCTGTTCCTGCTGAATTGTGCTTAGTACAGGGGAATCCCTATGTGCCATAGTTTTATGGTATCTCTCTGTACAGGCTATGGGCAAACTTAGGGGGCTGTTCCTGCTGAATTGTGCTTAGTACAGGGGAATCCCTATGTGCCATAGTTTTATGGTATCTCTCTGTACAGGCTATGGGCAAACTTAGGGGGCTGTTCCTGCTGAATAGTGCTTAGTACAGGGGAATCCCTATGTGCCATAGTTTTATGGCATCTCTCTGTACAGGCTATGAGCAAACTTAGGGGGCTGTTCCTGCTGAATTGGGCTTAGTACAGGGGAATCCCTATGTGCCATAGTTTTATGGTATCTCTCTGTACGGGCTATGGGCAAACTTAGGGGGCTGTTCCTGCTGAATTGTGCTTAGTACAGGGGAATCCCTATGTGCCTTAGTGTTATGGTATCTCTCTGTACAGGCTATGGGCAAACTTAGGGGGCTGTTCCTGCTGAATTGTGCTTAGTACAGGGGAATCCCTATGTGCCATAGTTTTATGGCATCTCTCTGTACAGGCTATGAGCAAACTTAGGGGGCTGTTCCTGCTGAATTGGGCTTAGTACAGGGGAATCCCTATGTGCCATAGTTTTATGGTATCTCTCTGTACAGGCTATGGGCAAACTTAGGGGGCTGTTCCTGCTGAATTGTGCTTAGTACAGGGGAATCCCTATGTGCCATAGTTTATGGGATCTCTCTGTACAGGCCGCAGTAGGTTCCGTTCAGGCAGGAAAGGGTGGGAGGTTGAGGGAATCCTGCGGATAATTACTAACGAGGGGGCGGGGCTGGTAGCACAGGGGGCAGGGATTACTCTGGGTCTCACAGATAATTAGTGAGATGAGGAAGAGGAGGGCCGGGAGTCCCCTGGGATTCTTTACCCCCATCCCTAACCCCATTGGCTGAGGCACCCGGGGCAGTTGAAGGGTTAATTAAAGGGACATTTCCAGTGGCAGAATGTGAGTCTCAGAGCGAAGTGACGGCTGGTAAATCCCATAAGTGGATTTGGGATGATAATTAATCCGGGATATTTCTGGCCTGGCGCTGCCCTGGGGCGAGGGCACATGTAGCGCCACCCTGGGGTCACATGCACTGAATCTCATCCGTGATTGGTTCATCTCTGCGCCCTGTACACTTGCATTTCAGCATCACTCCCTAGTTACTAGGGACATTAGCCCCTAGCAACATCTCCTTCCTCTCCAGGGTCAGTGACCCAGTTGCTATAAGGGATCCCCTGGTGAGAGTCCTGCCTGCTCCCAGCATGCACCTGGTGTGTGGCCCCATACGCCTAAACTGTGTTCCACTGAATCCGCCTTGCCCTTAACTCCCATAGGGGCAGCATTGCTTTTTCTTGGTATTGGCCCCACGGGGCCACCGTACTGGCACTTACATTCAATAGCTTCATGTAAGGAATACATGTTATAGAACCCGTTGGATCCAGTAGCTGGTCCAGTATCCAGGACAAGGTGCATCCTGGGAAATGTGATAGTTACACATGGGACAAGGTGCATTCTGGGAAACAAAGGCCAAAATGAGGGAATTAGAGCCCACGGGGCTGCAGACTCTCCCAACTCCCCCACCATTAGTATAACTCATTGATCAGCACCTCCTCCGCCATTTAGATTGTCAGCTCTGCAGCCCACTCCCCATGTCTCGGTCATTTCCCAGAGAAAATGAAGATTTCTAGAGGAATCATTGGGATAATTTACCCATCAAAGTGTTTGTTTATGAGCCGGTCCCGGCGCTGTGGGCGGATCAATGGGCCGATCGTTATGGGACTGAGAAATGAATGTAAAATCCAATAGAACATAAAAAGGAAATTAATTTCATAATAAGCAGGGGGGGGGGGGATCCCGAGGTTCATTCCCTTTTGTCTCTCGGTTCCGTGGCTGCTGACAGGGAACTGTCTGTAACGTCAGCGTGTAATTGGCCGACACCGCGGCCTATAGGCAGCCTGGGAATGTGCGCAAACCTCAGCCCTGATACGACTTGCCCTTTAATTGTCTGATAATGTGACGTCTTCTGGAACTGAATGGGGCCCCCGGTACCAACCTGCCCCCATACCAACCTTCCCCGGTACAACTGCCCCGGTACCAACCTGCCCCACGGTACCAACCTGCCCCCGGTACCAACCTGCCCCCGGTACCAACCTGCCCCCGGTAGCGGGAACCTGCGCCCCGGTACGTTACCTGCCCCGTACAACCTGCCCTCGGTCCGAACCTAGTCCCGGTCCACTCAGTCGCCCGGTACTGGAATATTAAACCTGCCCAGGTACCAACCATGCCCCCGGTTACCAACTGCCCCGGGTACCAACCAGGTGCCCCGGGTACCAACCAGTACCCCGGTACAACGTTAATGCGGGTTCCACGAGGTGCAGTGGAACCGGTAGAAGCGGTATCAACTGGCCCGGTACCCCTGCCCGGTACCCAACTGCCCCGTACCGTAACCTGCCCCCGGTACCACCAGCCCGGTACCCAACACTGCCCGTACCAACCTGCCCCCGGTACGCTCCCATCTCCCCCACCCCCCCTTCCACTATTGTTCTCACCCCCCTCGACTCCCTCAGTGCTCCCCTCACCCCTCTCCCCCTCTCCCCATTCCCTCTCCACCTTCCCCACATCTCCCCCACTCTCCCCCCTCTCCCCTCTCTCCCCACTCTCCCTCTCCTCCCACTCTCCCCTTCTCCCCAATTCTCCCTCTCTCCCTTCTCCCCACTCTCTCCACTCTCCCCACTCTCCCCTTCTCCCCATTCTCCCCTCTCCCCTTTTCCCACTCTCCCCTTTCTCCCCCACTCTCCCCACCTCACCCACTCTCCCCCTCTCCCCACTCTCCCCCTCCTCCACCCCACTCTCCCCCTCTCCCCACTCCCCAGTTCTCCCCCTCTCCCCACTCCCCCAGTCTCCCCCTCTCCCCACTCCCCCAGTCTCCCCCTCTCTCCCACTCCCCCCAGTCTCCCCCTCTCTCCCCCTCACCCACTCCCCCCAGCTTCCCCCTCAGTCTCCCCCTCCCCACTCCCCACTCCCCCGGTCTCCCCTCTCTCCCCCTCACCCACTCCCCCCAGTCTCCCCCACTCCCCCCAGTCTCCCCCTCTCCCCACTCCCCCCAGTTTCCCCCTCCTCTCCCCCTTCCCCACTCCCCCCCAGTCTCCCCCTCTCCCAGTCTCCCCCTCTCTCCCCCTCTCCCACTCCCCCCAGTCTCCCCCTCTCCCCCCAGTCTCCCCCTCTCCCCAGTCTCCCCCTCTCTCCCCCCACCCCACTCCCCCCAGTCTCCCCCTCTCCCACTCCCCCCAGTCTCCCCCTCTCCCCAGTCTCCCCCTCTCCCCAGTCTCCCTCCTCTCCCACTCCCCCCAGTCTCCCCCTCTCCCAGTTCTCCCCCTCCCTCCCCTCTCCCCAGTCTCCCCCCCTCTCCCCACTCCCCCAGTCTCCCCCTCTCTCCCCCTCACCCCACTCCCCCCAGTCTCCCCCTCTCCCCACTCCCCCCAGTCTCCCCCTCTCCCCCCAGTCTCCCCCTCTCCCCACTCCCCCCAGTCTCCCCCTCTCCCCACTCCCCCCAGTCTCCCCCTCACCCCACTCCCCCCAGTCTCCCCCTCTCCCCACTCCCCCAGTCTCCCCCTCTCCCCCACTCCCCCCAGTCTCCCCTCTCCCCACTCCCCAGTCTCCCCTCCTCCCCAGTCTCCCCCTCTCCCCACTCCCCCCAGGTCTCCCCCTCTCCCCCTCTCCCCAGTCTCCCTGTCTCCCCCTCTCCCCACTCCCCCGGTCTACCCACTCCCCCCAGTCTCCCCCTCACCCCACTCCCCCCCAGATTGAAGCCTTTTTGTGATTGGGGGAACAATTACCTTGGTGGGACCCCCTTACATACCCGGTGATTGTTATTACATCTCTGCCTGTGATTAAGTGTCTGCCAATACATAAGGCGTCAGGTGATGCTCCAATAAAGTTGCTGCCCGAGGGTTTGCTCAGTGAGTGCTAGCTCTTCAGACATACGGTGATGTTAGTAAATAAGAACCAGACACAAACTATAATATTTTTTGCAGTTGTAATTTAAAAAAAAAGCTTTTTTAGCTTCTATGTCAGTGGCTTATTTTAACTTTTCTCTCTCCAGATTTTTGCCTCAGAGTTCCAGTTCCAGCCTCCCCAGCCCCCCATCTCCCATTTCTGCAATGGATGAGAGGTACAGTTGCACTTTCTTTTTATCCCAAATGCTCCAGTCTCTCTGCTAACTCTATTCTAGCAAGTCTGTAGGTTCTCCTTGTGTCTATGTGACCTTAGATTGTAAGCTCACTGGGGCAGGGGCTGATGGGAATGGGATAGGGACCTTAGATTGTAAGCTCACTGGGGCAGGGGCTGATGGGAATGGGATAGGGCCCTTAGATTGTAAGCTCACTGGGGCAGGCGGCTATGGGAATGTAATAGGGACCTTAGATTGTAAGCTCACTGGGGCAGGGACTGATGGGAATGTTGATAGGGACCTTAGATGTAAGCTCACTGGGCAGGGGCTTATGGGAATGGGATAGGGACCTTAGATTGTAAGCTCCACTGGGGGCAGGGGCTTATGGGAATGGGAAGGGACCTTAGATTGTAAGCTCACTGGGCAGGGACTGATGGAAGTGGATAGGGACCTTAGATTGTAAGCTCACTGGGGCAGGGACTGATGGGAATGTGATAGGGACCTTAGATTTGTAAGCTCACTGGGGCAGGGACTGATGGGAATGGGATAGGGACCTTAGATTGTAAGCTCACTGGGGCAGGGGCTGATGGGAATGTGATAGGGACCTTAGATTGTAAGCTCACCGGGGCAGGGGCTGATGGAATGTGATAGGGACCTTAGATTGTAAGCTCACCGGGGCAGGGGCTGATAGGAATGTGATAGGACCTTAGATTGTAAGCTCACTGGGGCAGGGGACTGATGGGAATGGGATAGGGACCTTAGATTGTAAGCTCACTGGGGGCAGGGACTGATGGGAATGGGATAGGGACCTTAGATTGTAAGCTCACTGGGCAGGGACTGATGGAATGGGATAGGGACCTTAGATTGTAAGCTCACCGGGGGCAGGGGCTGATAGGAATGTGATAGGGACCTTAGATTGTAAGCTCACTGGGGCAGGGACTGATGGGAATGGGATAGGGACCTTAGATTGTAAGCTCACCGGGGCAGGGGCTGATAGGAATGTGATAGGGACCTTAGATTGTAAGCTCACTGGGGCAGGGGCTGATGGGAATGGGATAGGGACCTTAGATTGTAAGCTCACTGGGACAGGGACTGATGGGAATGGGATAGGGACCTTAGATTGTAAGCTCACTGGGGCAGGGACTGATGGGAATGGGATAGGGACCTTAGATTGTAAGCTCACTGGGGCAGGGACTGATGGGAATGTGATAGGGACCTTAGATTGTAAGCTCACTGGGGCAGGGACTGATGGGAATGGGATAGGGACCTTAGATTGTAAGCTCACTGGGGCAGGGGCTGATGGGAATGGTATAGGGACCTTAGATTGTAAGCTCACTGGGGCAGGGACCGAGTGTGGCCCCCCTAAGACTGAGCGTGACCCCCCCTGAGACTGAGCATGGCCCCCCCTGAGGCTGAGTGTGGCCCCCCTGAGACTTAGTGTGGCCCCCCTGAGACTGAGTGTGGCCCCCCTGAGACTGAGCGTGACCCCCCTGAGGCTGAGTGTGGCCCCCCTGAGACTGAGCCTGCCCCCCTGAGACTGAGCCTGGCCCCCCTGAGACTGAGCGTGACCCCCCTGAGACTGAGCCTGGCCCCCCTGAGACTGAGCCTGGCCCCCCTGAGACTGAGTGTGGCCCCCCTGAGGCTGAGCGTGGCCCCCCTGAGGCTGAACGTGGCCCCCCTGAGACTGAACGTGGCCCCCCTGAGACTGAGCGTGGCCCCCCTGAGGCTGAGCGTGACCCCCCTGACGCTGAGCGTGACCCCCCTGAGACTGAACGTGGCCCCCCTGAGACTGAGTGTGGCCCCCCTGAGACTGAACGTGACCCCCCTGAGGCTGAGCGTGGCCCCCCTGAGGCTGAGCGTGACCCCCCTGACACTGAGCCTGGCCCCCCTGAGACTGAGTGTGACCCCCTTGAGACTGAGCCTGGCCCCCCTGAGACTGAGCCTGGCCCCCCTGAGACTGAGTGTGGCCCCCCTGAGACTGAGCGTGACCCCCCTGAGACTGAGCGTGACCCCCCTGAGACTGAACGTGACCCCCCTGAGACTGAGCCTGGCCCCCCTAAAACTGAGCGTGGCCCCCCTGAGACTGAGCGTGACCCCCCTGAGACTGAGCCTGGCCCCCCTGAGACTGAGCGTGACCCCCCTAAGACTGAGCCTGGCCCCCCTGAGACTGAGCGTGGCCCCCCTGAGGCTGAGCGTGACCCCCCTGAGACTGAGCGTGACCCCCCTGAGACTGAGCCTGGCCCACCTGAGACTGAGCGTGACCCCCCTGAGACTGTGCGTGACCCCCCTGAGACTGAGCCTGGCCCCCCTGAGACTGAGCGTGACCCCCCTGAGACTGAGCCTGGCCCCCCTGAGACTGAGCGTGGCCCCCCTGAGACTGAGCGTAACCCCCCTGAGACTGAGCCTGGCCCCCCTGAGACTGAGCCTGGCCCCCCTGAGACTGAGCGTGACCCCCCTGAGACTGAGCGTGACCCCCCTGAGACTGAGCCTGGCCCCCCTGAGACTGAGCCTGGCCCCCCTGAGACTGAGCGTGACCCCCTGAGACTGAGCGTGACCCCCCTGAGACTGAGCGTGACCCCCCTGAGACTGAGCGTGACCCCCCTGAGACTGAGCGTGACCCCCCTGAGACTGAGCCTGGCCCCCCTGAGACTGAGCCTGGCCCCCCTGAGACTGAGCCTGGCCCCCCTGAGACTGAGCGTGACCCCCCTGAGACTGAGCCTGGCCCCCCTGAGACTGAGCGTGACCCCCCTGAGACTGAGCGTGACCCCCCTGAGACTGAGTGTGGCCCCCCTGAGACTGAGCCTGGCCCCCCTGAGACTGAGTGTGACCCCCCTGAGACTGAGCCTGGCCCCCCTGAGACTGAGTGTGGCCCCCCCCAGGTTTTAGGGACCCTGAAAGGGTTTGTTCACCTTTGAGTTGGCATTTAGTATGATGTAGAGAGTAACACTTTGCAGTTGGTCTTCATTTCTAATTATTTGTGGTTTTTTAATTATTCCATTTTTTTATTCATCAACTCTCCAGTTTGGAGTTTCAACAGCTATCTGGTTGCTAGGGTCCAAATTACTTAGCAACCAGTCAGTGGTTTGAATGAGTGATATATGAATAGAAAAGTAAGCTGTAAAGTAACAATAACAATAAAACTGGAGCCTCACAGAGCAATAGGGTTTGGCTGCCGGGGTCAGTGACCCCCATTTGAAAGCTGCAAAGAGTCGGAAAAAAGAGGCAAATAGATCAAAAACTATAAGAAACAAATAATGAAGACCAATTGAAAAGTTGCTTAAACCTGCCCATTCTATAACATACAAAAAATCAAATCAAAGTGAACTGCCCCTTTAAATGATGTTGCTGTGGGTCAGAATATCCCCAGGGTCCCTTGTACCCGTATTGGGCTGGATCAGTACTGGGAGTATCGGTACCAGCAGCTCTGTATGGGCCCCTCAGTGCAGGATCCCTAGCGAGTAACATGGGGAGAGCGGAATGGGAAATATCCCAGAATGCTTTGCATAATGCGAATAATAACAGCTGCTAATTAATATTAAATGCCACAACATTGTTCCCTCACCCAAACACTGAGGGAAAGTTCCCCGTATGTTCCCCCGACTGAAACAGCTTGGCCCCCGAGTAACAGCAGCGCAGGATCTGCAGCAAATACAGACAGGCGCAATGGGGGGGTCACGGCAGTGACGTCAGGGGCTCATTCTGCAGGGATTTAAAGGGGAAATTACCACTATATTCATAAGGGGCTTAATAGGTTATTGTCATTTAAACATACAGTACAGTATGGGGGTACAGCTTATTGTGTGCCCAGAACATTCCCTCTCTGTATATTTGTATTTATACATATGGGTAGGGGGTGCCATAGTGTTTCCCTTAGACAGTACAGTATGGGGGTACAGCTTATTGTGTGCCCAGAACATTCCTTCTCTGTATATTTGTATTTATACATATGGGTAGGGGGTGCCATAGTGTTTCCCTTAGACAGTACAGTATGGGGGTACAGCTTATTGTGTGCCCAGAACATTCCTTCTCTGTATATTTGTATTTATACATATGGGTAGGAGGTGCCATAGTGTTTCCCTTAGACAGTACAGTATGGGGGTACAGCTTATTGTGTGCCCAGAACATTCCTTCTCTGTATATTTGTATTTATACATATGGGTAGGAGGTGCCATAGTGTTTCCCTTAGACAGTACAGTATGGGGGTACAGCTTATTGTGTGCCCAAAACATTCCTTCTCTGTATATTTGTATTTATACATATGGGTAGGGGGTGCCATATTGATCCCCATAGACAGTACAGTATGGGGGTACAGCTTATTGTGTGCCCAAAACATTCCTTCTCTGTATATTTGTATTTATACATATGGGTAGGGGCTGCCATAGTGTTTCCCATAGACAGTACAGTATGGGGGTACAGCTTATTGTGTGCCCAGAACATTCCTTCTCTGTATATTTGTATTTATACATATGGGTAGGAGGTGCCATAGTGTTTCCCTTAGACAGTACAGTATGGGGGTACAGCTTATTGTGTGCCCAGAACATTCCTTCTCTGTATATTTGTATTTATACATATGGGTAGGGGGTGCCATAGTGTTTCCCTTAGACAGTACAGTATGGGGGTACAGCTTATTGTGTGCCCAGAACATTCCTTCTCTGTATATTTGTATTTATACATATGGGTAGGGGGTGCCATAGTGTTTCCCTTAGACAGTACAGTATGGGGGTACAGCTTATTGTGTGCCCAGAACATTCCCTCTCTGTATATTTGTATTTATACATATGGGTAGGAGGTGCCATAGTGTTTCCCTTAGACAGTACAGTATGGGGGTACAGCTTATTGTGTGCCCAGAACATTCCTTCTCTGTATATTTGTATTTATACATATGGGTAGGGGGGTGCCATAGTGTTTCCCTTAGACAGTACAGTATGGGGGTACAGCTTATTGTGTGCCCAGAACATTCCTTCTCTGTATATTTGTATTTATACATATGGGTAGGGGGTGCCATAGTGTTTCCTTAGACAGTACAGTATGGGGGTACAGCTTATTGTGTGCCCAGAACATTCCTTCTCTGTATATTTGTATTTATACATATGGGTAGGGGTGCCATAGTGTTTCCCTTAGACAGTACAGTATGGGGGTACAGCTTATTGTGTGCCCAGAACATTCCTTCTCTGTATATTTGTATTTATACATATGGGTAGGGGGTGCCATAGTGTTTCCCTTAGACAGTACAGTATGGGGGTACAGCTTATTGTGTGCCCAGAACATTCCTTCTCTGTATATTTGTATTTATACATATGGGTAGGGGGTGCCATAGTGTTTCCCTTAGACAGTACAGTATGGGGGGTACAGCTTATTGTGTGCCCAGAACATTCCTTCTCTGTATATTTGTATTTATACATATGGGTAGGGGGTGCCATAGTGTTTCCCTTAGACAGTACAGTATGGGGGTGGGGCTTATTGTGTGCCCAGAACATTCCTTCTCTGTATATTTGTATTTATACATATGGGTAGGGGGTGCCATAGTGTTTCCCTTGGACAGTACAGTATGGGGGTACAGCTTATTGTGTGCCCAGAACATTCCTTCTCTGTATATTTGTATTTATACATATGGGTAGGGGGTGCCATAGTGTTTCCCTTAGACAGTACAGTATGGGGGTACAGCTTATTGTGTGCCCAGAACATTCCTTCTCTGTATATTTGTATTTATACATATGGGTAGGGGGTGCCATAGTGTTTCCCTTAGACAGTACAGTATGGGGTACAGCTTATTGTGTGCCCAGAACATTCCTTCTCTGTATATTTGTATTTATACATATGGGTAGGGGGTGCCATAGTGTTTCCCTTAGACAGTACAGTATGGGGGTACAGCTTATTGTGTGCCCAGAACATTCCTTCTCTGTATATTTGTATTTATACATATGGGTAGGAGGTGCCATAGTGTTTCCCTTGGACAGTACAGTATGGGGGTACAGCTTATTGTGTGCCCAGAACATTCCCTCTCTGTATATTTGTATTTATACATATGGGTAGGGGGTGCCATAGTGTTTCCCTTAGACAGTACAGTATGGGGGTACAGCTTATTGTGTGCCCAGAACATTCCCTCTCTGTATATTTGTATTTATACATATGGGTAGGGGGTGCCATAGTGTTTCCCTTAGACAGTACAGTATGGGGGTACAGCTTATTGTGTGCCCAGAACATTCCTTCTCTGTATATTTGTATTTATACATATGGGTAGGGGGTGCCATAGCGTTTCCCTTAGACAGTACAGTATGGGGGTACAGCTTATTGTGTGCCCAGAACATTCCTTCTCTGTATATTTGTATTTATACATATGGGTAGGGGGTGCCATAGTGTTTCCCTTAGACAGTACAGTATGGGGGTACAGCTTATTGTGTGCCCAGAACATTCCTTCTCTGTATATTTGTATTTATACATATGGGTAGGAGGTGCCATAGTGTTTCCAGTACAGTACAGTATGGGGGTACGGCTATCTGGGTGGGAGGAGCCACAGTTGTCAAGCTGGAGGCCAATGGAGAGGACACAGCCCTTCAGTAAAGTTATATGGATCTCAGTCGGCCCATAGACACCCAAATGTTTTATTATGACCATATTGATAATATTTGATCCTCAGAACTGGAATTCTTAACTATTAAAAGGCACCAGTTGCTGATGGCAATATAACAAGGGGTTACTGGTATGCCACTATAATGTGCTAGGGGGCGCTGTTATGCCAATATAATATGCTGAGTTCTATGATGACATGTTTGGCATGTATATGTCTATATAGAGGTACCTGTGTATACAGTGCTGCACTGATTACAGAGATCTCTAAAGCTGACACTAAGGACCTTAGGGGGGTATTAGCATGGGGGGGTATTGGCATGGGGGTAGCAATGCTACTGAGTGAGGGTGCAATGCTTCTCTGTAGCAGCAGGTGGCGCTGTGTGACACACACTATGCTGCAGCCTGGAGTGACAGGGCATTGATTGGTTGTTAAAGTCAGGGCATCTGATCAATTTGCAGATAATTAGCTGTGTGGCACCGGGTCCGGACTCTGCTGGATCCCCAGCGCCAAACCTGCTGTCATTAACTGCTGTCATTACCTGCTGTCATTACCTGCTGTCATCTTCCCCCCCCCACAAATGTACACCGAATATACAGATACGGGAGTATTGGTGGGTTGTGGGTAATACACAGAGCTGTGGCAATTGGCCAGCCACCAGCGGGACCTTTTGTTTTATACTCACCCACTGTATCCTTATTGTAACAAGCTGGGATTGGTTACACTGGGGAAGGGGCAGTTAAGGGGGGGTCACTATATATAAATATATAAGGGGGGGCAGAAAGTACAGAGAAGAGCGACTAAGCTGATACAGGGAATGGGCTCAGTTATGGGGAAAGGCTGGCCCAGTTGGGATTGGTTACACTGGGGAAGGGGCAGTTAAGGGGGGGTCACTATATATAAATATATAAGGGGGGGCAGTAATGAAATAGAGAAAGTACAGGGAAGAGCGACTAAGCTGATAAAGGGAATGGGCTCAGTTATGGGGAAAGGCTGGCCCAGTTGGGATTGGTTACACTGGGGGGGGGGCAGTTAAGGGGGGGGGGTCACTATATATAAATATATAAGGGGGGGGCAGTAATGAAATAGAGAAAGTACAGGGAAGAGTGACTAAGCTGATAAAGGGAATGGGCTCAGTTATGGGGAAAGGCTGGCCCAGTTGGGATTGGTTACACTGGGGAAGGGGCAGTTAAGGGGGGGTCACTATATATAAATATATAAGGGGGGGCAGTAATGAAATAGAGAAAGTACAGAGAAGAGCGACTAAGCTGATAAAGGGAATGGGCTCAGTTATGGGGAAAGGCTGGCCCAGTTGGGATTGGTTACACTGAGGAAGGGGCAGTTAAGGGGGGGGGGTCACTATATATAAATATATAAGGGGGGGCAGTAATGAAATAGAGAAAGTACAGAGAAGAGCGACTAAGCTGATAAAGGGAATGGGCTCAGTTATGGGGAAAGGCTGGCCCAGTTGGGATTGGTTACACTGGGGAAGGGGCAGTTAAGGGGGGGTCACTATATATAAATATATAAGGGGGGGCAGTAATGAAATAGAGAAAGTACAGAGAAGAGCGACTAAGCTGAGAGGGGGAGCTGGGAAGTTGTGGGGACCCCCCCCCCCAGTGAGAGGTTCAGGCCGATACATTAGATACAGGGAGGGGGTTGGATGGGTTTTAAGCAAGAGGGAAAATAAAGGGGGGGGGGGATACACTGCGCAGCAGGTTGGGTTAATGAGAGCAAATAGGGGAAGATTAGTGCAGGACACACACAGTATAGATATTTAGTGCATCTGGTCCCGGTGTTGCTGCTGATGCTGAGCTGACTCGGCTGTTAGTAAATGACCTTGCACAGGGCACAGGCAGGAGGCGCAGCACTAAATTATAGATGAGATCTGTGTGTGAGTATGGGCATGTGTACTGGGGTGTTATAGTGCAGCATCAGCCCCAGTGTTCCCAGTATCCCCCCCAAACAGCCCCCCCAGCCCAATAAATAGTGACTGTCTGTGGCACCTTACAGCCCCCCTGGCATTCCCAGTACCCAGAGGCACAAACAGCCCCCCCAGCCCAATAAATAGTGACTGTCTGTGGCACCTTACAGCCCCCCTGGCATTCCCAGTACCCAGAGGCACAAACAGCCCCCCCCCAGCCCAATAAATAGTGATTGTCTGTGGCACCTTACAGCCCCCCTGGCATTCCCAGTACCCAGAGGTACAAACAGCCCCCCCCAGCCCAATAAATAGTGACTGTCTGTGGCACCTTACAGCCCCCCCGGCATTCCCAGTACCCAGAGGCACAAACAGCCCCCCCCAGCCCAATAAATAGTGACTGTCTGTGGCACCTTACAGCCCCCCTGGCATTCCCAGTACCCAGAGGCACAAACAGCCCCCCCAGCCCAATAATAGTGACTGTCTGTGGCACCTTACAGCCCCCTGCCCTGGCATTCCCAGTACCCAGAGGCACAAACAGCCCCCCCAGCCCAATAAATAGTGACTGTCTGTGGCACCTTACAGCCCCCCTGGCATTCCCAGTACCCAGAGGCACAAACAGCCCCCCCAGCCCAATAAATAGTGACTGTCTGTGGCACATTACAGCCCCCCTGGCATTCCCAGTACCTAGAGGCACAAACAGCCCCCCCAGCCCAATAAATAGTGACTGTGGCACCTTACAGCCCCCCTGGCATTCCCAGTACCCAGAGGCACAAACAGCCCCCCCAGCCCAATAAATAGTGACTGTCTGTGGCACCTTACAGCCCCCCTGGCATTCCCAGTACCCAGAGGCACAAACAGCCCCCCCCCAGCCCAATAAATAGTGACTGTCTGTGGCACCTTACAGCCCCCCTGGCATTCCCAGTACCCAGAGGAACAAACAGCCCCCCCCCAGCCCAATAAATAGTGACTGTCTGTGGCACCTTACAGCCCCCCTGGCATTCCCAGTACCCAGAGGCACAAACAGCCCCCCCCAGCCCAATAAATAGTGACTGTCTGTGGCACATTACAGCCCCCCTGGCATTCCCAGTACCTAGAGGCACAAACAGCCCCCCCCAGCCCAATAAATAGTGACTGTGGCACCTTATAGCCCCCCTGGCATTCCCAGTACCCAGAGGCACAAACAGCCCCCCCAGCCCAATAAATAGTGACTGTCTGTGGCACCTTACAGCCCCCCTGGCATTCCCAGTACCCAGAGGCACAAACAGCCCCCCCCCAGCCCAATAAATAGTGACTGTCTGTGGCACCTTACAGCCCCCCTGGCATTCCCAGTACCCAGAGGCACAAACAGCCCCCCCAGCCCAATAAATAGTGACTGTCTGTGGCACCTTACAGCCCCCTGGCATTCCCAGTACCCAGAGGCACAAACAGCCCCCCCAGCCCAATAAATAGTGACTGTCTGTGGCACCTTACAGCCCCCCTGGCATTCCCAGTACCCAGAGGCACAAACAGCCCCCCCAGCCCAATAAATAGTGACTGTGGCACCTTACAGCCCCCCTGGCATTCCCAGTACCCAGAGGCACAAACAGCCCCCCCAGCCCAATAAATAGTGACTGTCTGTGGCACCTTACAGCCCCCCTGGCATTCCCAGTACCCAGAGGCACAAACAGACCCCCCCCCAGCCCAATAAATAGTGACTGTGGCACCTTACAGCCCCCCTGGCATTCCCAGTACCCAGAGGCACAAACAGCCCCCCCAGCCCAATAAATAGTGACTGTCTGTGGCACCTTACAGCCCCCCTGGCATTCCCAGTACCCAGAGGCACAAACAGCCCCCCCCAGCCCAATAAATAGTGACTGTCTGTGGCACCTTACAGCCCCCCTGGCATTCCCAGTACCCAGAGGCACAAACAGCCCCCCCAGCCCAATAAATAGTGACTGTCTGTGGCACCTTACAGCCCCCCAGCATTCCCAGTACCCAGAGGCACAAACAGCCCCCCCAGCCCAATAAATAGTGACTGTCTGTGGCACCTTACAGCCCCCCCAGCATTCCCAGTACCCAGAGGCACAAACAGCCCCCCCAGCCCAACAAATAGTGACTGTCTGTGGCACCTTACAGCCCCCCTGGCATTCCCAGTACCCAGAGACCCTCACTGCTCCAAAGGAAAAGGGGTGCTTGCACTCCTACCCCCCTACACCATCACTTTGCACCCCAGCTCCCCTACTTACATAAGTGGTTTAACCCAGCTGGAAGCAACTCCCTGATAACAACACTACATGTCCCTAGAGGCTATACCAACTCACCATACAGGCGGGGGTGCCCCCTTCCCTTACTGCCAGGAGGGCTCGGCACCCCTATGAAAATAGTGTCCGGTAAAACGTCCCTATGGAGAAACTCCAACCTGTCACAAATGAAACACTCAGAGAGGCATATTTATTATAGTGTGTGTGTTGCCCATAGCAACCAATCCAATATTTACTTTTGTCTCCTGTTTGGCTTTTTGTTCAGCAGCTCTACAGTTTGGAATTTAAGCAGCTGTCTGGTTGCTAGGGTCCAATTTAACCTAGTAACCAGGCAGTGATTTGAATGAAAGACAGGTATATGAATAGGGGAGGGGCTGAATAGAAAGATAAGGAATAAAAAGTAACAATAACAATAAAACTGGAGCCTCACAGAGCAATAGGGTTTGGCTGCCGGGGTCAGTGACCCCCATTTGGAAACTGCAAAGGGGCAGAAGAAGAAGGGAAATAATTCAAAAACTATACAAAATAAAAAATAGACCAATTGAAAGACCAATTGAAAAATTGCTAAGAATTGGTCATTCTATAACATACCAAACGTTAACTTAAAGATGAACTGCCCCAAATACATATGTTTAACTCTTTCATTTTGGTTTTGCAAAATGAAAAAATAAAAACCTATAAGGAAAAAAAAGACACCCCTGGACACGTATGTAAATGGCGGTACAGAGGCAGCGTGTAGGACATACGTGTAAGTACAGGCGTGTATGGCACTCAGTAACGTGTGTAAATGGCGGTACAGAGGCAGCGTGTAGGACATACGTGTAAGTACAGGCGTGTATGGCACACAGTAACGTGTGTAAATGGTGGTACAGAGGCAGCGTGTGGGACATACGTGTAAGTACAGGCGTGTATGGCACTCAGTAACGTGTGTAAATGGCGGTACAGAGGCAGCGTGTGGGACATACGTGTAAGTACAGGCGTGTATGGCACTCAGTAACGTGTGTAAATGGCGGTACAGAGGCAGCGTGTGGGACATACGTGTAAGTACAGGCGTGTATGGCACACAGGGACGTGTGTGTGTAAGTGTGTGACACATTGCGACTCCCCCCCCCCCCCCCCAGCTTTGTGTACAGACATCATTTGCAGGGGGAGAGGCTGCTGCCCGGCACAGATGCTGCTGTTACCATGGAGATGCAGTAGCCAATGAGCTGTCGGGGCTGCGGATGGTGCTGGGATGCTGAGGAAAGATGGTGGGGAGGGACGCTGGCTCATTCATCCTTTCAGCCGGGGAGTCTGAGACTCAGTGAGCGACTAGAGGCTGCCGAGCCCTCCCTGCCCCCCAGCCGGGATCCCTCCTGCTGCCCCTACAGCCGGGTATCCGTGGGGCTGATCATGGTGAGACTGGCGCCCCCCTGCCCCGCTCTGGATAAGCCTGAATGAGCAGACATCACTGGGGCTGAGAGCTTCTCCTGCGCACAAACCCCCGCAACCCCCTCTGCAGCAGCCCAAGCACCGCCGGCACCACCATGGCCTGCAGGAGGTGCTACCTGTGAGTATCTCATTCTGCCCCTCCTGGGGGGGGGGGGTGTCTGTGGCCCTGTGGGGCCCCATGGAGCAGCAGTCACTGCGCCACACAGATTCACCTCTGTCTGTAGGGAGATGTGTATAGTAAGGCAAGATGGGACTACAGCTCCCAGCATGCTCCAGCAGCCAGGGGTTATAAAGCGGAAAGGACACCTCTGCTCTTTGGTCTCATTAGCGCTTGTTAAATTGCTTTGCCATAATTAGTTCCATGGAAGGGGCATCACCGGCGGGGGGGTGGGGGTATTTATTAGTCTGGATCAGGGGAGGATTACTTAGTATTTACCTACGCCATTGCCTGGGAAATATGGCCCAGGTGCATTCTGGGAACTTCAGCTTCAGGGGTTAATATTGGGAACAGCATATTATGTTTTTGCCTATATCTTCCCCCTGATTGGCTGGCAGCCTGGGGCATTTCATTCAGTCCTGTGATGGGGGCGAGGGTATTTAATAAGGAGATCCTCAGCCCCCACTCAGCCTGATGGGATTTTCATGCCCCCAAATCCTATTAGAGAGCAGAGTGTTTATTCCGGTGCGCAAGATGCAGCCATTTTGTGTTGCTGTTATGTGGGGTGGGGGGGCAAGGTTGTGTCCATCTGTGGGGAGAGGTAGTTGTTCACTAGGGGCCCATGTTTGCTAAGGTATGCTATGTATAATAGACAGGATGAGTAATGACCCCCCCCCCCCATGGCTGTTGCTGAACTGGTGTGCGCTAGGGGATGCTGGGATTTGTAGTCCAACAAGGAGGCAGATTACTGATACAGTATAAGTGGCTCCATAGTAGGTAGCATTAACCTTGTACTGACCTGCTAATAACGGAGCAATTACCCCGGGGGGGGGGGGGGGCATAACCAGGGATCCTGAGGAAACCTGGGGGTCAGGGTGATCCCCAATGTGTCTCCAATGGCACTGCCCTAGACTGGGGTATCGACTGGCACTTAACCAATGAGACCAGAGTGTGGATATCAGTCTATGAGCTGATTGGCCTGATGGGCGCACACGGGGTTAATTACAGGATTTCTTGCTGAACTCGGTCGTTTCTGGATTGTTAGACATTGGGTTTGAGAATTGATTCGCTGGGGGCCCAGGGTCACATGACTGCTGATTCTTCCCTTGTTAGTGACCCAGGGGCTTCAGATTGGGGGTCCTGGGCAAGTGAATAGAGACACATATTAAGGGCACGGGGTCAGTAAAGGCACCATAGGGGTTAAACTGTAGGTTTAAACTACAACTCCCAGCACTCCCTGCTGTAAGAGACCTCAGGTAAAGGGCAACTGTCTTTTCTTTGACTGTGGTCCAAAGAGGGTCTGATGTAACAATCTGAGATAGTCCTGCCCCCCTGGGGGTATATAGGGCAAGTTGGTCTTGGTAATGGAACCGTGAAGGGTTAAAGAGTGAGCGTTGCTGCAGGCTTCCCTACCCGTCCCTGTTTGCTGTTCAGATTTATTAAAGGGCAAGTCAGGGCATAAAGGGCAAGTCAGAGCTTGCAGAGAGAGGAGAGTTGTTTGCCCCTGGCCACTGGGGGGCACTGATTCCCTGGGGCAGGTATCACATCTGCATTTTGGCAGCAGCTAGTCCCGGGGGGTTCGTGCAGAAATCAAGACCTTGGGGGACACTAGCACCCCCTTTATTGTTCCTGGTTATGACTAGCTCATTGGCTCCTTGATATCAGCATCCCCATTCACAAAGAGGCTGGGATCAGCCAATCAGAGCAGGGAGAATCTGTCAGTGACTCACAGCATCAGACAGACAGGTTAGGTTGAGACATACAAATGAATTATCTAATTGGGCAAAGCTAATCATTCTCAGGCCCCTAAACTCCCCTTCTCTTCATTCCCACAAAGTGACTTTTGGAGCAGCTTCTTGTGGGGGCCCCACTGCTGTCATTGCCCCCGTTGGGTGCAGAATTCCCAGACTGGCATTCTGTGGGTCTGGCAAATGCCAGGGGGGCTGTAAGGTGCCACAGACAGTCACTATTTATTGGGCTGGGGGGGGGGGGGCTGTTTGTGCCTCTGGGTACTGGGAATGCCGGGGGGGCTGTAAGGTGCCACAGACAGTCACTATTTATTGGGCTGGGGGGCTGTTTGTGCCTCTGGGTACTGGGAATGCCAGGGGGGCTGTAAGGTGCCACAGACAGTCACTATTTATTGGGCTGGGGGGGGCTGTTTGTGCCTCTGGGTACTGGGAATGCCAGGGGGGCTGTAAGGTGCCACAGACAGTCACTATTTATTGGGCTGGGGGGGGCTGTTTGTGCCTCTGGGTACTGGGAATGCCAGGGGGGCTGTAAGGTGCCACAGACAGTCACTATTTATTGGGCTGGGGGGGCTGTTTGTGCCTCTGGGTACTGGGAATGCCAGGGGGGCTGTAAGGTGCCACAGACAGTCACTATTTATTGGGCTGGGGGGGCTGTTTGTGCCTCTGGGTACTGGGAATGCCAGGGGGGCTGTAAGGTGCCACAGACAGTCACTATTTATTGGGCTGGGGGGCTGTTTGTGCCTCTGGGTACTGGGAATGCCAGGGGGGCTGTAAGGTGCCACAGACAGTCACTATTTATTGGGCTGGGGGGCTGTTTGTGTCTCTGGGTACTGGGAATGCCAGGGGGGCTGTAAGGTGCCACAGACAGTCACTATTTATTGGGCTGGGGGGGGGCTGTTTGTGCCTCTGGGTACTGGGAATGCCAGGGGGGCTGTAAGGTGCCACAGACAGTCACTATTTATTGGGCTGGGGGGGCTGTTTGTGCCTCTGGGTACTGGGAATGCCAGGGGGGCTGTAAGGTGCCACAGACAGTCACTATTTATTGGGCTGGGGGGGAGCTGTTTGTGCCTCTGGGTACTGGGAATGCCAGGGGGGGCTGTAAGGTGCCACAGACAGTCACTATTTATTGGGCTGGGGGGGGGCTGTTTGTGCCTCTGGGTACTGGGAATGCCAGGGGGGCTGTAAGGTGCCACAGACAGTCACTATTTATTGGGGCTGGGGGGGCTGTTTGTGCCTCTGGGTACTGGGAATGCCAGGGGGGCTGTAAGGTGCCACAGACAGTCACTATTTATTGGGCTGGGGGGGGGGGTTTGGGCCGGTGGGTACTGGGAATGCCAGGGGGGCTGTAAGGTGACAGTCACTATTTATTGGGCTGGGGGGGGGGGTTTGGGCCGGTGGGTACTGGGAATGCCAGGGGGGCTGTAAGGTGACAGTCACTATTTATTGGGCTGGGGGGGGGGTTTGGGCCGGTGGGTACTGGGAATGCCAGGGGGGCTGTAAGGTGCCACAGACAGTCACTATTTATTGGGCTGGGGGGGGGGGCTGTTTGTGCCTCTGGGTACTGGGAATGCCAGGGGGGCTGTAAGGTGCCACAGACAGTCACTATTTATTGGGCTGGGGGGGGGGCTGTTTGTGCCTCTGGGTACTGGGAATGCCAGGGGGGCTGTAAGGTGCCACAGACAGTCACTATTTATTGGGCTGGGGGGGGGCTGTTTGTGCCTCTGGGTACTGGGAATGCCAGGGGGGCTGTAAGGTGCCACAGACAGTCACTATTTATTGGGCTGGGGGGGCTGTTTGTGCCTCTGGGTACTGGGAATGCCAGGGGGGCTGTAAGGTGCCACAGACAGTCACTATTTATTGGGCTGGGGGGGAGCTGTTTGTGCCTCTGGGTACTGGGAATGCCAGGGGGGGCTGTAAGGTGCCACAGACAGTCACTATTTATTGGGCTGGGGGGGGGCTGTTTGTGCCTCTGGGTACTGGGAATGCCAGGGGGGCTGTAAGGTGCCACAGACAGTCACTATTTATTGGGCTGGGGGGGCTGTTTGTGCCTCTGGGTACTGGGAATGCCAGGGGGGCTGTAAGGTGCCACAGACAGTCACTATTTATTGGGCTGGGGGGGGGGGTTTGGGCCGGTGGGTACTGGGAATGCCAGGGGGGCTGTAAGGTGACAGTCACTATTTATTGGGCTGGGGGGGGGGGTTTGGGCCGGTGGGTACTGGGAATGCCAGGGGGGCTGTAAGGTGACAGTCACTATTTATTGGGCTGGGGGGGGGGTTTGGGCCGGTGGGTACTGGGAATGCCAGGGGGGCTGTAAGGTGCCACAGACAGTCACTATTTATTGGGCTGGGGGGGGGGGGCTGTTTGTGCCTCTGGGTACTGGGAATGCCAGGGGGGCTGTAAGGTGCCACAGACAGTCACTATTTATTGGGCTGGGGGGGGCTGTTTGTGCCTCTGGGTACTGGGAATGCCAGGGGGGCTGTAAGGTGCCACAGACAGTCACTATTTATTGGGCTGGGGGGGGGGGCTGTTTGTGCCTCTGGGTACTGGGAATGCCAGGGGGGCTGTAAGGTGCCACAGACAGTCACTATTTATTGGGCTGGGGGGGGGCTGTTTGTGCCTCTGGGTACTGGGAATGCCAGGGGGGCTGTAAGGTGCCACAGACAGTCACTATTTATTGGGCTGGGGGGGGGGGCTGTTTGTGCCTCTGGGTACTGGGAATGCCAGGGGGGCTGTAAGGTGCCACAGACAGTCACTATTTATTGGGCTGGGGGGGGGGGCTGTTTGTGCCTCTGGGTACTGGGAATGCCAGGGGGGCTGTAAGGTGCCACAGACAGTCACTATTTATTGGGCTGGGGGGGGGTTTGGGCCGGTGGGTACTGGGAATGCCAGGGGGGCTGTAAGGTGACAGTCACTATTTATTGGGCTGGGGGGGGGGGGTTTGGGCCGGTGGGTACTGGGAATGCCAGGGGGGCTGTAAGGTGACAGTCACTATTTATTGGGCTGGGGGGGGGGGTTTGGGCCGGTGGGTAATGGAGCACGTGCAGAACGTCACAATGATCGTATTCATTTCAGCGCTGGTCACATGGGAAACCCGCACTTATTGCTGAACTTGCAGTCTCTGCCCTTTTGTCCTTCTATATAATATTTATGTTGCCGCTGGCTCAGCAGCAGAAGGGGACGCTCAGAGGCTGAACCTGGTGAGTACGGAGCCGGGTAACATGTAGGGCATTAGGAGAGCTGGGGGGTTATTATAATACGCAAGTGATGCACTGTAACCTTTACTTTCCCTTTAAATAGCCACTATAGGGTTTTTTTTTTTATAATAGTGACTGTTGCCCTTTAAGCAGAAATGGTAGCATTCTGGGTTGGTCAAGAGGAAGAGATCTTACCACACCCACCTCTCTATGCCCCGCCTCCCAAGGGCAAGCAAGAGACAACATCACTGGGAATACAATGTAAACTGTGTCACAGCAGAGGGACGTAAAGCGAGATCTTAAAGGTACAGGGTACTATTTATATTAATTTGAAGAGGGGACTATACCTTACTGAAAGAAAATCTAATTCTGTGAAACTCCCCAATATCCATTCATTCCTCATTCTCACTGGGTTTATAGTTATGTGTAACTGTCACTGTGTCTGTCCCTTTCCCTTCTCTGCACTGCTGGTTCTGACTCCTGATACAACTCCCCAATATCCATTCATTCCTCATTCTCACTGGGTTTATAGTTATGTGTAACTGTCACTGTGTCTGTCCCTTTCCCTTCCCTGCACTGCTGGTTCTGACTCCTGATACAACTCCCCAATATCCATTCATTCCTCATTCTCACTGGGTTTATAGTTATGTGTAACTGTCACTGTGTCTGTCCCTTTCCCTTCCCTGCACTGCTGGTTCTGACTCCTGATACAACTCCCCAATATCCATTCATCCCTCATTCTCACTGGGTTTATAGTTATGTGTAACTGTCACTGTGTCTGTCCCTTTCCCTTCTCTGCACTGCTGGTTCTGACTCCTGATACAACTCCCCAATATCCATTCATCCCTCATTCTCACTGGGTTTATAGTTATGTGTAACTGTCACTGTGTCTGTCCCTTTCCCTTCCCTGCACTGCTGGTTCTGACTCCTGATACAACTCCCCAATATCCATTCATCCCTCATTCTCACTGGGTTTATAGTTATGTGTAACTGTCACTGTGTCTGTCCCTTATAATACATGAGTGATACTCAGAGTTCCCTGTATAACTCAGCCTGCAGCCTTGTGCCTTTATATGGGGGGCACAGAACCCCTCAGTGACTGCTAATATCCTTATCATTTACAGTAGGGGGTACATTATCCCTTATAATACATGAGTGATACTCAGAGTTCCCTGTATAACTCAGCCTGCAGCCTTGTGCCTTTATATGGGGGGCACAGAACCCCTCAGTGACTGCTAATATCCTTATCATTTACAGTAGGGGGTACATTATCCCTTATAATACATGAGTGATACTCAGAGTTCCCTGTATAACTCAGCCTGCAGCCTTGTGCCTTTATATGGACACAGAACCCCTCAGTGACTGCTAATATCCTTATCATTTACAGTAGGGGGTACATTATCCCTTATAATACATGAGTGATACTCAGAGTTCCCTGTATAACTCAGCCTGCAGCCTTGTGCCTTTATATGGGGGGCACAGAACCCCTCAGTGACTGCTAATATCCTTATCATTTACAGTAGGGGGTACATTATCCCTTATAATACATGAGTGATACTCAGAGTTCCCTGTATAACTCAGCCTGCAGCCTTGTGCCTTTATATGGGGGGCACAGAACCCCTCAGTGACTGCTAATATCCTTATCATTTACAGTAGGGGGTACATTATCCCTTATAATACATGAGTGATACTCAGAGTTCCCTGTATAACTCAGCCTGCAGCCTTGTGCCTTTATATGGGGGGCACAGAACCCCTCAGTGACTGCTAATATCCTTATCATTTACAGTAGGGGGTACATTATCCCTTATAATAAGTGTGAGTTTAGTAGAATACCCTGCAATCAGCCATTCCCAGCCTGGGGCAGTTACGTTGCTCTCTGACCCGGTGTTGCTATGTGACAGTTGCTGAGTCAGTTGGTTGCTCCGCTGGTTTCACTGCACTGACCTTGGGCCCCTGAGGGGACAGTGTTTCCCACTGTACATTATCCCAGTCCCCTCGGGGCCCGGATGGATTGACCATTCAATTGGCTTTAATGACACAAAGCTTTACACCTTATGGGATGTTGGTGCAGCTCATTAGGCCAATCTCCCTTCTGATGAATGCTCAGGGGTAACATTTCCCCCCGCCCCGGGATGGCAGGGGCCCCAGAATGTAAGTCACACAGGGAGACACCCCCAGTGATCACGTATAAGGAAATGATGTGCTGTGCGGTTTGGGACTCAGCTTTAATCGTTATTGTGGTTTATCTGAAAGGAGAGGGGGGTGCAGGGAGTTTGGGGGCCAGGAGTGCAGGGAGTTTGGAGGCCAGGAGTGCAGGGAGTTTGGGGGCCAGGAGTGATCTTACTGGCATGTCATGGGTTAATGCTTAGAATCCATTTTCCGCAATTATTTTACTGCCATGACCAGGAGTAATGCAACGCTCAGAATGTGTTTTTGCAGTAATCTTACAGGCATGTGTGGGGTTAATGCAATGGCCAGAATCAATTTTCTGTGGTTATCTTATTGTCATATCTGGGATTAATGCTATGCTCTGCATCCCTTTTCTGTTGTGATCTTGCTGGCATGTTTGGGGTTAATGCAATGTTTGAAATCTTATTGACATATCTGGGGTTAATACAATGCTCTGAATCCATTTTCTGCAGTGGTCTTATTGGCATGTCTGGGGTTAATACACTGCTCGGAATCCCTTTTCTGCTGTGATCTTACTGGCATGTATGGAGTTAATGCAATGCTCAAAATCTTATTGATATATCTGGGGTTAATACAGTGCTCTGAATCCCTTTTCTGCAGTGATCTTACTGGCATGTCTGGGGTTAATACAGTGCTCTGAATCCATTTTCCGCAGTGATCTTACTGGCATGTCTAGGGTTAATACAGTGCTCTGAATCAATTTGCTGCAGTGATCGTACTGGCATGTCTTGGGTTAATACAATGCTCCGAATCCATTTTCTGCAGTGATCTTACTGGCATGTCTGGGGTTAATACAGTGCTCTGAATCCATTTGCTGCAGTGGTGTTACTGGCATGTCTGTGGTTAATACAGTGCTCTGAATCCATTTGCTGCAGTGATGTTACTGGCATGTCTGGGGTTAATACAGTGCTCTGAATCCATTTGCTGCAGTGATGTTACTGGCATGTCTGGGGTTAATACAGTGCTCTGAATCCATTTGCTGCAGTGATGTTACTGGCATGTCTGGGGTTAATACAGTGCTCTGAATCCATTTGCTGCAGTAATGTTACTGGCATGTCTGGGGTTAATACAGTGCTCTGAATCCATTTGCTGCAGTGATGTTACTGGCATGTCTGGGGTTAATACAGTGCTCTGAATCCATTTGCTGCAGTAATGTTACTGGCATGTCTGGGGTTAATACAGTGCTCTGAATCCATTTGCTGCAGTAATGTTACTGGCATGTCTGGGGTTAATACAGTGCTCTGAATCCATTTGCTGCAGTGATGTTACTGGCATGACTGGGGTTAATACAGTGCTCTGAATCCATTTGCTGCAGTGATGTTACTGGCATGCCTGGGGTTATTATGGCTATAGGGAGTACCAGGGGGGGCAGTAAAGGATGCAATTTTACATTTCCGGTGGCTCATTCTGCCCAACACATTTTGGGGGGCCCTTGGTTTTCCCTTTGCCCCTGATTTTGTAGAGATGAGCCTGTTCAGTAGGAGATTGCCTTTTTTACTGTACTTTTCCTTTAAATAGCGCCATGCCGGGCCGTTGCTATGAGGCCCCCATAGCTGCTCATTAACGGGGTTCCTTGTGATATTTCGTGTTCTTTTCGACTCCTAGACACAAAGCCGAGCTCCCAGCTGCTCCGAGAACAACAACCAATTAATTCTAAGTTTAGAAAGAATTCCCAGTAAGAGCAGCCAATCGGCCCCTGCGCTGCGTCTCTGCGTTCCCATTGGGCCGGGACATTGAGGGAACATCAGCGACTGTGTGAGATGGAGATAACGAGGCCCATTCTGGATTATTAGTGGCAAACGTGAGCGGTTCTGATCCGGCACTGATACAAACGCTCGTGCAGAATCCGACAGATCCCTTCGCATTCCTCATTGGGGCCCCAGAATCCCACGGATCCCTTCACATCCCTCAGTTGATCCCAGAATCCCACGGATCCCTTCACATCCCTCAGTCAGTCCCAGAATCCCACGGATCCCTTCACATCCCTCAGTTGATCCCAGAATCCCACGGATCCCTTCACATTCTTCAGTTGATCCCTTCACATTCCTCAGTCGGTCCCAGAATCCCACGGATCCCTTCACATCGCTCAGTTGATCCCAGAATCCCACGGATCCCTTCACATTCCTCAGTCGATCCCTTCACATCCCTCAGTTGATCCCAGAATCCCACGGATCCCTTCACATTCCTCAGTCGATCCCTTCACATCCCTCAGTTGATCCCAGAATCCCACGGATTCCTTCACATCCCTCAGTCGGTCCCAGAATCCCACAGACTTTGAAGGGGAAGCTAAAACTCTTTTCGTATAACAAAGAGACAGAAGGCTCCGGGGGGCAGAAGATTCAGCTCTTGCCCCGTGTCCCTGGTACTGACTGTAACTGCCCTCTGGCTATAAATATCCCGGCAGATGGAGCCCCTGTCTGACTGTCTCATTCTGTCACATCAATGGGGGGGGTCACACTGCGTCAGATCTCTCCATTAACCCTTTACTGACTTGGTACAGGCATTCCCTCTAACCAACCAGAAGTGCTGATATATTTACCCTTGTCCTGCAGAACTTGTCTGTCTGTCCCTTTCCCTTCTCTGCACTGCTGGTTCTGACTCCTGATACAACTCCCCAATACCCATTCATTCCTCATTCTCACTGGGTTTATAGTTATGTGTAACTGTCACTGTGTCTGTCCCTTTCCCTTCCCTGCACTGCTGGTTCTGACTCCTGATACAACTCCCCAATATCCATTCATTCCTCATTCTCACTGGGTTTATAGTTATGTGTAACTGTCACTGTGTCTGTCCCTTTCCCTTCTCTGCACTGCTGGTTCTGACTCCTGATACAACTCCCCAATATCCATTCATTCCTCATTCTCACTGGGTTTATAGTTATGTGTAACTGTCACTGTGTCTGTCCCTTTCCCTTCCCTGCACTGCTGGTTCTGACTCCTGATACAACTCCCCAATATCCATTCATCCTCATTCTCACTGGGTTTATAGTTATGTGTAACTGTCACTGTGTCTGTCCCTTTCCCTTCCCTGCACTGCTGGTTCTGACTCCTGATACAACTCCCCAATACCCATTCATTCCTCATTCTCACTGGGTTTATAGTTATGTGTAACTGTCACTGTGTCTGTCCCTTTCCCTTCCCTGCACTGCTGGTTCTGACTCCTGATACAACTCCCCAATATCCATTCATTCCTCATTCTCACTGGGTTTATAGTTATGTGTAACTGTCACTGTGTCTGTCCCTTTCCCTTCCCTGCACTGCTGGTTCTGACTCCTGATACAACTCCCCAATATCCATTCATCCCTCATTCTCACTGGGTTTATAGTTATGTGTAACTGTCACTGTGTCTGTCCCTTTCCCTTCCCTGCACTGCTGGTTCTGACTCCTGATACAACTCCCCAATACCCATTCATTCCTCATTCTCACTGGGTTTATAGTTATGTGTAACTGTCACTGTGTCTGTCCCTTTCCCTTCCCTGCACTGCTGGTTCTGACTCCTGATACAACTCCCCAATACCCATTCATTCCTCATTCTCACTGGGTTTATAGTTATGTGTAACTGTCACTGTGTCTGTCCCTTTCCCTTCCCTGCACTGCTGGTTCTGACTCCTGATACAACTCCCCAATACCCATTCATCCCTCATTCTCACTGGGTTTATAGTTATGTGTAACTGTCACTGTGTCTGTCCCTTTCCCTTCCCTGCACTGCTGGTTCTGACTCCTGATACAACTCCCCAATATCCATTCATCCCTCATTCTCACTGGGTTTATAGTTGTGTGTAACTGTCACTGTGTCTGTCCCTTTCCCTTCCCTGCACTGCTGGTTCTGACTCCTGATACAACTCCCCAATACCCATTCATCCCTCATTCTCACTGGGTTTATAGTTATGTGTAACTGTCACTGTGTCTGTCCCTTTCCCCTCTCTGCACTGCTGGTTCTGACTCCTGATACAACTCCCCAATACCCATTCATTCCTCATTCTCACTGGGTTTATAGTTATGTGTAACTGTCACTGTGTCTGTCCCTTTCCCTTCCCCGCACTGCTGGTTCTGACTCCTGATACAACTCCCCAATATCCATTCATTCCTCATTCTCACTGGGTTTATAGTTATGTGTAACTGTCACTGTGTCTGTCCCTTTCCCTTCCCTGCACTGCTGGTTCTGACTCCTGATACAACTTCCCAGCCTGACTAATGGCACATAAGGTTCAGGCTACCCGGCCGCACACATCACAGTGGGGTTGGGGCAATAAATTGGCACTTTAGCCTTTTCCTTAATGGATAATAAATAATAGAAAGTGCAGGAGTCAGAACCTGCCTGATTCAGCAACATCCCCGGGGTATAAATAGTGACATTGGCTCCCGAGGCCTCAGGCTTCAGATTAAAGACAAAATACAGTTTGTGTGTTAATTTAGTGCAATCCCGATACCTCCCTCTGCCCAACCCAATACCCCCCTCTGCCCAACCCGATACCCCCCTCTGCCCAACCCGATACCCCCCTCTGCCCAACCCGATACCCCCCTCTGCCCAACCCGATACCCCCCTCTGCCCAACCCGATACCCCCCTCTGCCCAACCCGATACCCCCCTCTGCCCAACCCGATACCCCCCTCTGCCCAACCCAATACCCCCCTCTGCCCAACCGGATACCTCCCTCTGCCCAAACTGATACCCCTCTGCCCAACCCGATACCCCCTCTGCCCAACCCGATACCCCTCTGCCCAACCCGATACCCCCTCTGCCCAACCCAATACCCCCCTCTGCCCAACCTCTGCCCAACCCAATACTCCCCTCTGCCCAACCCAATACCCCCCTCTGCCCAAGCCGATACCTCCCTCTGCCCAACTCGATACCCCCCTCTGCCCAACCCGATACCCCTTTCTGCCCAACCCGATACCCCCTCTGCCCAACCTGATACCCCCCTCTGCCCAACCCTATACCCCCCTTCTTCCCAACCCAATACACCCCCTCTGCCCAACCCGATACCCCCTCTGCCCAACCCGATACCCCCTTCTGCCCAACCCAATACCCCCTATGCCCAACCCAATACCTCCCCGATACCCGATACCTGTTGGGCCAACAGGGCACAATAACAAAAGACTAAAGGACACGCTGCTTGGTTCTGATCCGTACTACAGAGCGGGCCATGCAGTTTGGGCCCCCGGCCAGTTGGGGAGGAGCTGGGGCCGCGCTTAGAGAAGATACAGAAGGGGCCACATTACTTATGAATAAAGGACGCAGAATTCCCGCTTGCGCTCAGTGCTTTCCGGGCGCCGAATAGGAATGTGGGATTCAAGGTCAGTGGGGGGGGGGGGGGGGGAGTCTCCGGGGAACGTTCCGCTCAGAGCTGCCGAGAATCTTCTGTGAGATTAAGGGAAAGAAATTTCACCTCTAGGTATATTTTTTTTATTTCTGCTCCCAAAAATCTCATTGGCCGCACACATGTCTGTATCCTGTACTGTCACTGCGTGGGGGTCCTGATACCCATGGGACACAAGGCACCCTATGAGTTACAGAGGGTCCCACAGTCAGAACTGGCAGTGTATCTGAGCTGGGAGCTTTAAGGCTCAGAACCATCATTACACGCATTAACCCCAGGCATGCCAGTAAGATCATTGTAGACAATGCATTAACCCCAGGCATGCCAGTAAGATCATTGTAGACAATGCATTAACCCCAGACATGCCAGTAAGATCACTGTAGACAATGCATTAACCCCAGACATGCCAGTAAGATCATTGTAGACAATGCATTAACCCCAGACATGCCAGTAAGATCATTGTAGACAATGCATTAACCCCAGACATGCCAGTAAGATCATTGTAGACAATGCATTAACCCCAGACATGCCAGTAAGATCACTGTAGACAATGCATTAACCCCAGACATGCCAGTAAGATCATTGCAGACAATGCATTAACCCCAGACATGCCAGTAAGATCATTGTAGACAATGCATTAACCCCAGACATGCCAGTAAGACCATTGAAGACAATGCATTAACCCCAGGCATGACTGTAAGATCACTGCAGAAAAGGGATCCCACACATTGCCTGACTCCCACTTGATCAAGCAGAGTACCACAAACACCCACTACACTGCCTGCCTCTCCCGCTCCTCTCAGATGAGTACATGGGGGTGGGGGTACTGTTGCTAGGGGCTACATGGGGGTAAGGATATTTTTGCAGCCCCGAACTGGGATTCCAAATAGACCCTGGTATTTCAAGTACCCAGAGGCCCAAACAGCCCCCACAGGCCCAATAAATAGTGACTATGGCATCTTACAGCCCCCCTGGCATTTGCCAGAACCCACAGATTGCCAGTCCAGGCCTGTATTGTTGCTAGGGGCATTATCAGTACATAGGGGTGGGGGCACTGTTGCTAGGGGCAGTATCAATACATGGGGGTGGGGGCACTGTTGCTAGGGGCAGTATCAATACATGGGGGTGGGGGCACTGTTGCTAGGGGCAGTATCAATACATGGGGGTGGGCCCACTGTTGCTAGGGGCAGTACTGTCAGTACATGAGGGGGAGAGTTCTAAGGGTCAGTACTGTTGGTACCTGGGGGTTAGGGCACTGTTGCTAGGGGCAGTATCAGTACATGGGGTTAGGGCACTGTTGCTAGGGGCAGTATCAGTACATGGGGGTTAGGGCACTGTTGCTAGGGGCAGTATCAGTACATGGGGGTTAGGGCACTGTTGCTAGGGGCAGTATCAGTACATGGGGGTTAGGGCACTGTTGCTAGGGGCAGTATCAGTACATGGGGGTTAGGGCACTGTTGCTAGGGGCAGTATCAGCTCAGTACAGTTAGTAGATGGGGTGATTGTTGTTATATAGGGCTAAGCCAGTAGTGTGGCCCCTGAGTGCATAGTGTGGCCCCTGAGTGCATAGTGTGGCCCCTGAGTGCATAGTGTGGCCCCTGAGTGCATAGTGTGGCCCCTGAGTGCATAGTGTGGCTCCTGAGTGCATAGTGTGGCCCCTGAGTGCATAGTGTGGCTCCTGGTATGTATAGAGGTGTGTAACTCACTAATGGGGGCTGTGAGTGCGGTGTGTGTGGGGCGTCTCGGTGCCAGTGTGCCAGTGTGCCAGTATTGTGGGTAAGAGCGGCGCGTCTCGGTGCCAGTGTGCCAGTATTGTGGGTCGGAGCGGCGCATCTCGGTGCCAGTGTGCCAGTATTGTGGGTAGGAGCGGCGCGTCTCGGTGCCAATGTGCCAGTATTGTGGGTCGGAATGGCGCGTCTCGGTGCCAGTGTGCCAGTATTGTGGGTAGGAGCGGCGCGTCTCGGTGCCAGTGTGCCAGTATTGTGGGTAGGAGCGGCGCGTCTCGGTGCCAGTGTGCCAGTATTGTGGGTAGGAGCGGCGCGTCTCGGTGCCAGTGTGCCAGTATTGTGGGTAGGAGCGACGCGTATCGGTGCCAGTATTGTGGGTAGGAGCGGCGCGTCTCGGTGCCAGTGTGCCAGTATTGTGGGTAGGAGCGGCGCGTCTCGGTGCCAGTGTGCCAGTATTGTGGGTAGGAGCGGCGCGTCTCGGTGTCAGTGTGCCAGTATTGTGGGTAGGAGTGGCGCGTCTCGGTGCCAGTGAGCCAGTATTGTGGGTAGGAGCGGCGCGTCTCGGTGCCAGTGTGCCAGTATTGTGGGTAGGAGCGGCGCGTCTCGGTGCCAGTGAGCCAGTATTGTGGGTAGGAGCGGCGCGTCTCGGTGCCAGTGTGCAGTATTGTGGGTAGGAGCGGCGCGTCTCGGTGCCAGTGTGCCAGTATTGTGGGGTAGGAGTGGCGCGTCTCGGTGCCAGTGAGCCAGTATTGTGGGTAGGAGCGGCGCGTCTCGGTGCCAGTGTGCCAGTATTGTGGGTAGGAGCGGCGCGTCTCGGTGCCAGTGTGCCAGTATTGTGGGTAGGAGTGGCGCGTCTCGGTGCCAGTGTGCCAGTATTGTGGGTAGGAGCGGCGCGTCTCGGTGCCAGTGTGCCAGTATTGTGGGTAGGAGCGACGCGTCTCGGTGCCAGTATTGTGGGTAGGAGCGGCGCGTCTCGGTGCCAGTGTGCCAGTATTGTGGGTAGGAGTGACGCGTCTCGGTGCCAGTATTGTGGGTAGGAGCGGCGCGTCTCGGTGCCAGTGTGCCAGTATTGTGGGTAGGAGCGGCGCGTCTCGGTGCCAGTGTGCCAGTATTGTGGGTAGGAGTGGCGCGTCTCGGTGCCAGTGTGCCAGTATTGTGGGTAGGAGCGGCGCGTCTCGGTGCCAGTGTGCCAGTATTGTGGGTAGGAGCGGCGCGTCTCGGTGCCAGTGTGCCAGTATTGTGGGTAGGAGTGGCGCGTCTCGGTGCCAGTGTGCCAGTATTGTGGGTAGGAGCGGCGCGTCTCGGTGCAGTGTGCCAGTATTGTGGGTAGGAGTGGCGCGTCTCGGTGCCAGTGTGCCAGTATTGTGGGTAGGAGCGGCGCGTCTCGGTGCCAGTGTGCCAGTATTGTGGGTAGGAGTGGCGCGTCTCGGTGCCAGTGTGCCAGTATTGTGGGTAGGAGCGGCGCGTCTCGGTGCCAGTGTGCCAGTATTGTGGGTAGGAGTGGCGCGTCTCGGTGCCAGTGAGCCAGTATTGTGGGTAGGAGCGGCGCGTCTCGGTGCCAGTGTGCCAGTATTGTGGGTAGGAGCGGCGCGTCTCGGTGCCAGTGTGCCAGTATTGTGGGTAGGAGTGGCGCGTCTCGGTGCCAGTGTGCCAGTATTGTGGGTAGGAGCGGCGCGTCTCGGTGCCAGTGTGCCAGTATTGTGGGTAGGAGCGACGCGTCTCGGTGCCAGTATTGTGGGTAGGAGCGGCGCGTCTCGGTGCCAGTGTGCCAGTATTGTGGGTAGGAGTGACGCGTCTCGGTGCCAGTATTGTGGGTAGGAGCGGCGCGTCTCGGTGCCAGTGTGCCAGTATTGTGGGTAGGAGCGGCGCGTCTCGGTGCCAGTGTGCCAGTATTGTGGGTAGGAGTGGCGCGTCTCGGTGCCAGTGTGCCAGTATTGTGGGTAGGAGCGGCGCGTCTCGGTGCCAGTGTGCCAGTATTGTGGGTAGGAGCGGCGCGTCTCGGTGCCAGTGTGCCAGTATTGTGGGTAGGAGTGGCGCGTCTCGGTGCCAGTGTGCCAGTATTGTGGGTAGGAGCGGCGCGTCTCGGTGCCAGTGTGCCAGTATTGTGGGTAGGAGTGGCGCGTCTCGGTGCCAGTGTGCCAGTATTGTGGGTAGGAGCGGCGCGTCTCGGTGCCAGTGTGCCAGTATTGTGGGTAGGAGTGGCGCGTCTCGGTGCCAGTGTGCCAGTATTGTGGGTAGGAGCGGCGCGTCTCGGTGCCAGTGTGCCAGTATTGTGGGTAGGAGCGACGCGTCTCGGTGCCAGTATTGTGGGTAGGAGCGGCGCGTCTCGGTGCCAGTGTGCCAGTATTGTGGGTAGGAGTGACGCGTCTCGGTGCCAGTGTGCCAGTATTGTGGGTAGGAGCGGCGCGTCTCGGTGCCAGTGTGCCAGTATTGTGGGTAGGAGCGGCGCGTCTCGGTGCCAGTGTGCCAGTATTGTGGGTAGGAGCGGCGCGTCTCGGTGCCAGTGTGCCAGTATTGTGGGTAGGAGTGGCGCGTCTCGGTGCCAGTGTGCCAGTATTGTGGGTAGGAGCGGCGCGTCTCGGTGCCAGTGTGCCAGTATTGTGGGTAGGAGCGGCGCGTCTCGGTGCCAGTGTGCCAGTATTGTGGGTAGGAGTGGCGCGTCTCGGTGCCAGTGTGCCAGTATTGTGGGTAGGAGCGGCGCGTCTCGGTGCCAGTGTGCCAGTATTGTGGGTAGGAGTGGCGCGTCTCGGTGCCAGTGTGCCAGTATTGTGGGTAGGAGCGGCGCGTCTCGGTGCCAGTGTGCCAGTATTGTGGGTAGGAGCGACGCGTCTCGTGCCAGTATTGTGGGTAGGAGTGGCGCGTCTCGGTGCCAGTGTGCCAGTATTGTGGGTAGGAGCGGCACGTCTCTGTGCCAGTGTGCCAGTATTGTGGGTAGGAGCGGCGCGTCTCTGTGCCAGTGTGCCAGTATTGTGGGTAGGAGCGGCGCGTCTCGGTGCCAGTGTGCCAGTATTGTGGGTAGGAGGCGGCGCGTCTCGGTGCCAGTGTGCCAGTATTGTGGGTAGGAGTGGCGCGTCTCGGTGTCAGTGTGCCAGTATTGTGGGTAGGAGCGACGCGTATCGGTGCCAGTATTGTGGGTAGGAGCGGCGCGTCTCGGTGTCAGTGTGCCAGTATTGTGGGTAGGAGCGGCGCGTCTCGGTGCCAGTGTGCCAGTATTGTGGGTAGGAGTGGCGCATCTCGGTGCCAGTGTGCCAGTATTGTGGGTAGGAGCGGCGCGTCTCGGTGCCAGTGTGCCAGTATTGTGGGTAGGAGCGGCGCGTCTCGGTGCCAGTGTGCCAGTATTGTGGGTAGGAGTGGCGCGTCTCGGTGCCAGTATTGTGGGTAGGAGCGGCGCGTCTCGGTGCCAGTGTGCCAGTATTGTGGGTAGGAGCGGCGCGTCTCGGTGTCAGTGTGCCAGTATTGTGGGTAGGAGTGGCGCGTCTCGGTGCCAGTGTGCCAGTATTGTGGGTAGGAGCGGCGCGTCTCGGTGCCAGTGTGCCAGTATTGTGGGTAGGAGCGGCGCGTCTCGGTGTCAGTGTGCCAGTATTGTGGGTAGGAGTGGCGCGTCTCGGTGCCAGTGTGCCAGTATTGTGGGTAGGAGCGGCGCGTCTCGGTGCCAGTGTGCCAGTATTGTGGGTAGGAGCGACGCGTCTCGGTGCCAGTGTGCCAGTATTGTGGGTAGGAGCGGCGCGTCTCGGTGCCAGTGTGCCAGTATTGTGGGTAGGAGCGGCGCGTCTCGGTGCCAGTGTGCCAGTATTGTGGGTAGGAGCGGCGCGTCTCTGTGCCAGTGTGCCAGTATTGTGGGTAGGAGCGGCGCGTCTCTGTGCCAGTGTGCCAGTATTGTGGGTAGGAGTGGCGCGTCTCGGTGCCAGTGTGCCAGTATTGTGGGTAGGAGCGGCGCGTCTCGGTGCCAGTGTGCCAGTATTGTGGGTAGGAGCGACGCGTCTCGGTGCCAGTATTGTGGGTAGGAGCGGCGCGTCTCGGTGCCAGTGTGCCAGTATTGTGGGTAGGAGCGGCGCGTCTCTGTGCCAGTGTGCCAGTATTGTGGGTAGGAGCGGCGCGTCTCGGTGCCAGTGTGCCAGTATTGTGGGTAGGAGCGGCGCGTCTCGTGCCAGTGTGCCAGTATTGTGGGTAGGAGCGACGCGTCTCGGTGCCAGTATTGTGGGTAGGAGCGGCGCGTCTCGGTGCCAGTGTGCCAGTATTGTGGGTAGGAGCGGCGCGTCTCGGTGCCAGTGTGCCAGTATTGTGGGTAGGAGTGGCGCGTCTCGGTGCCAGTGTGCCAGTATTGTGGTAGGAGCGGCGCGTCTCGGTGCCAGTGTGCCAGTATTGTGGGTAGGAGCGGCGCGTCTCGGTGCCAGTGTGCCAGTATTGTGGGTAGGAGCGGCGCGTCTCGGTGGCAGTGTGCCAGTATTGTGGGTAGGAGCGGCGCGTCTCGGTGCCAGTGTGCCAGTATTGTGGGTAGGAGTGGCGCGTCTCGGTGCCAGTGTGCCAGTATTGTGGGTAGGAGTGGCGCGTCTCGGTGCCAGTGTGCCAGTATTGTGGGTAGGAGTGGCGTGTCTCGGTGCCAGTGTGCCAGTATTGTGGGTAGGAGCGGCGCGTCTCGGTGCCAGTGTGCCAGTATTGTGGGTAGGAGCGGCGCGTCTCGGTGCCAGTGTGCCAGTATTGTGGGTAGGAGCGGCGCGTCTCGGTGCCAGTGTGCCAGTATTGTGGGTAGGAGCGGCGCGTCTCGGTGCCAGTGTGCCAGTATTGTGGGTAGGAGCGGCGCGTCTCGGTGCCAGTATTGTGGGTAGGAGCGGCGCGTCTCGGTGCCAATGTGCCAGTATTGTGGGTAGGAGCGGCGCGTCTCGGTGCCAGTATTGTGGGTAGGAGTGGGCGCGTCTCGGTGCCAGTGTGCCAGTATTGTGGGTAGGAGCGGCCGCGTCTCGTGCCAGTGTGCCAGTATTGTGGGTAGGAGTGGCGTGTCTCGGTGCCAGTGTGCCAGTATTGTGGGTAGGAGCGGCGCGTCTCGGTGCCAGTGTGCCAGTATTGTGGGTAGGAGTGGCGTGTCTCGGTGCCAGTGTGCCAGTATTGTGGGTAGGAGCGGCGCGTCTCGGTGCCAGTGTGCCAGTATTGTGGGTAGGAGCGGCGCGTCTCTGTGCCAGTATTGTGGGTAGGCGCGGCGCGTCTCGGTGCCAGTATTGTGGGTAGGAGCGGCGCGTCTCGGTGCCAGTATTGTGGGTAGGAGCGGCGCGTCTCGGTGCCAGTATTGTGGGTAGGAGTGGCGCGTCTCGGTGCCAGTATTGTGGGTAGGAGCGGCGCGTCTCGGTGCCAGTATTGTGGGTAGGAGCGGCGCGTCTCTGTGCCAGTGTGCCAGTATTGTGGGTAGGAGTGGCGCGTCTCGGTGCCAGTGTGCCAGTATTGTGGGTAGGAGTGGCGCGTCTCGGTGCCAGTGTGCCAGTATTGTGGGTAGGAGCGGCGCGTCTCGGTGCCAGTATTGTGGGTAGGAGCGGCGCGTCTCGGTGCCAGTATTGTGGGTAGGAGCGGCGCGTCTCGGTGCCAGTATTGTGGGTAGGAGCGGCGCATCTCTGTGCCAGTATTGTGGGTAGGAGCGGCGCGTCTCGGTGCCAGTATTGTGGGTAGGAGCGGCGCGTCTCTGTGCCAGTGTGCCAGTATTGTGGGTAGGAGTGGCGCGTCTCGGTGCCAGTGTGCCAGTATTGTGGGTAGGAGCGACGCGTCTCGGTGCAGTGTGCCAGTATTGTGGGTAGGAGCGACACGTCTCGGTGCCAGTGTGCCAGTATTGTGGGTAGGAGTGGCGCGTCTCGGTGCCAGTGTGCCAGTATTGTGGGTAGGAGCGGCGCGTCTCGGTGCCAGTGTGCCAGTATTGTGGGTAGGAGCGGTGCGTCTCGGTGCCAGTGTGCCAGTATTGTGGGTAGGAGTGGCGCGTCTCGGTGCCAGTGTGCCAGTATTGTGGGTAGGAGCGACGCGTCTCGGTGCCAGTGTGCCAGTATTGTGGGTAGGAGCGGCGCGTCTCGGTGCCAGTGTGCCAGTATTGTGGGTAGGAGTGGCGCGTCTCGGTGCCAGTGTGCCAGTATTGTGGGTAGGAGCGACGCGTCTCGGTGCCAGTGTGCCAGTATTGTGGGTAGGAGCGACGCGTCTCGGTGCCAGTATTGTGGGTAGGAGCGGCGCGTCTCGGTGCCAGTGTGCCAGTATTGTGGGTAGGAGCGGCGCGTCTCGGTGCCAGTATTGTGGGTAGGAGCGGCGCGTCTCGGTGCCAGTATTGTGGGTAGGAGCGACACGTCTCGGTGCCAGTGTGCCAGTATTGTGGGTAGGAGTGGCGCGTCTCGGTGCCAGTGTGCCAGTATTGTGGGTAGGAGCGGCGCGTCTCGGTGCCAGTATTGTGGGTAGGAGCGACACGTCTCGGTGCCAGTGTGCCAGTATTGTGGGTAGGAGTGGCGCGTCTCGGTGCCAGTGTGCCAGTATTGTGGGTAGGAGTGGCGCGTCTCGGTGCCAGTGTGCCAGTATTGTGGGTAGGAGCGACGCGTCTCGGTGCCAGTGTGCCAGTATTGTGGGTAGGAGTGGCGCGTCTCGGTGCCAGTGTGCCAGTATTGTGGGTAGGAGTGGCGCGTCTCGGTGCCAGTGTGCCAGTATTGTGGGTAGGAGTGGCGCGTCTCGGTGCCAGTGTGCCAGTATTGTGGGTAAGAGCGGCGCGTCTCGGTGCCAGTGTGTCAGTATTGTGGGTAGGAGTGGCGCGTCTCGGTGCCAGTGTGCCCGTATTGTGGGTAGGAGTGGCGCGTCTCGGTGCCAGTGTGCCAGTATTGTGGGTAGGAGCGGCGCGTCTCGGTGCCAGTGTGCCAGTATTGTGGGTAGGAGCGGCGCGTCTCGGTGCCAGTGTGTCAGTATTGTGGGTAGGAGCGGCGCGTCTCGGTGCCAGTGTGCCAGTATTGTGGGTAGGAGTGGCGCGTCTCGGTGCCAGTGTGTCAGTATTGTGGGTAGGAGCGGCGCGTCTCGGTGCCAGTGTGCCAGTATTGTGGGTAGGAGTGGCGCGTCTCGGTGCCAGTGTGCCAGTATTGTGGGTAGGAGCGGCGCGTCTCGGTGCCAGTATTGTGGGTAGGAGCGGCGCGTCTCGGTGCCAGTATTGTGGGTAGGAGCGACACGTCTCGGTGCCAGTATTGTGGGTAGGAGCGGCGCGTCTCGGTGCCAGTGTGCCAGTATTGTGGGTAGGCGCCCGGCAGCGGGTAATGAGCGGTTTATGTGCAGTCCCTATGGGGGATTAATGCTTTCATCAGGAATATATTGTTAAATACACATTGAGCGCATTGCGCCGCCCGCGGGACGGGATAATTATAGTGATTTCCGGGGAGCGACTAATGGATTATTGCTGTTTTCCCTTCTGCATCTGGAGAGATGGAAGTTCCAATAAAAGCCAATCACGTGGCTTCTCTGCGCCTGAATCGCTCCCCGCCGCCGCCGCCTCATTAACTGCCACATCAAAGGGGAAATCAAACCTCATCCAGTAATAATCACACTCGTCTTTATTCTCCCACCTAATCGCACACAAACGGTAACGGAACCAACCAGTATCGGGCAGAACGGGTTCTAAAGCGCTTACTGTTCCGCTTCTCATTGCTGCGCCTGGAACCCACCACAGAAACATTGTTCTATCCTTAAAGGGCCAGTTCACCTTTATGTTAACTTTTAGTATGTTATAGAATGGCCAATTCCTTCTGCCTCTTTGCAGCTTTCAAACGGGGGTCACTGACCCCGGCAGCCAAACCCTATTGCTCTGTGAGGCTCCAGTTTTATTGTTATTGTTACTTTTTATTCCTTATCTTTCTATTCAGCCCCTCCCCTATTCATATACCAGTCTCTTGTTTAAACCACTGCCTGGTTGTTTGGGTAAATAAGGCCCTAGCAACCAGATACCTGATAAAATACCAAACGGAAAGCTGCTGAACAAAAAGCCAAATAACTGAAAAAAACCCCCATAAAAAATGAAGACCAATTGCAAATTATCTTAGAATATCAATGTCTTCATCATATTAAAAATACATTTAAAAGTGAACTACCCCTTAAATGTTACCCCCCAGTGCCATATTTGTAGGGGGTGTCATTGGTTTGGTCCAAGCTTTGTGCCCAGGGAGGGGGCATATATCCATCTGCCCAAGTGTCAATATCAGAGCATTTCAGGGCTGGATCACTTGCCATAGAACCAGATCACCTGGTGGCCCAGAGGGACACATAATCCTCTATAGTTACAGCGGGGTGTCAGGGTGCAGTGCAGGTTGTTGGCCAGAAAGTGGCAGCGTGACCAAATTACATTCATGTGTGACATACTTCTGCCCCCTGTAGGCAGAGAGGGGAAGGGCAAGTCTTTGTATGATAGAAAGGAAACAGCCCCTTGATATAATGTAGTTCTCTCCCAGCCCTTTATCAGCTTAGTCGCTCTTCTCTGTCTTCTCATTTCTCTATTTCATTACTGCCCCCCCTTATATATTTATATATAGTGACCCCCCTTAACTGCCCCCCCCCCCCCCAGTGTAACGAATCCCAACTGGGCCAGCCTTTCCCCATAACTGAGCCCATTCCCTTTATCAGCTTAGTCGCTCTTCCCTGTACTTTCTCTATTTCATTACTGCCCCCCCTTATATATTTATATATAGTGACCCCCCCCTTAACTGCCCCTTCCCCAGTGTAACCAATCCCAACTGGGCCAGCCTTTCCCCATAACTGAGCCCATTCCCTTTATCAGCTTAGTCGCTCTTCCCTGTACTTTCTCTATTTCATTACTGCCCCCCTTATATATTTATATATAGTGCCCCCCCCTTAACTGCCCCCCCCCCTCCAGTGTAACCAATCCCAACTGGGCCAGCCTTTCCCCATAACTGAGCCCATTCCCTTTATCAGCTTAGTCGCTCTTCCCTGTACTTTCCCTATTTCATTACTGCCCCCCCTTATATATTTATATATAGTGACCCCCCCTTAACTGCCCCTTCCCCAGTGTAACCAATCCCAACTGGGCCAGCCTTTCCCCATAACTGAGCCCATTCCCTTTATCAGCTTAGTCGCTCTTCCCTGTACTTTCTCTATTTCATTACTGCCCCCCCTTATATATTTATATATAGTGATCCTACCCCCCCTTAAGGGGAAAGTTAACTGTTAGTATGCTATAGAATGGTTAGTTCTAAGCAGCTGAGCTGCCGAGACTCCAAACTGCAGAGCTGCCAAACAAAAACTTAAATAATTAAAAAACCAGAAATAATAAATAAAGACCAATTGCAAATTGTCTCAGAATATCACTCTGTACATCATACTAAAAGTTAACTCAAAGGAGGAAAACCCCTATAACTGCCTTCAGTTGAAGGAATCCCAGGTTGGGGCGCCCCTAACCCCCCCATAGAATGATTACAGGATATTTCAGGCTTCAGTCCCGGGTGCAGATAATCAGCGCCCGGAGCTCACAGAGGAACATAAGTATAGGAGCCCGAGGGGCCCATCTCACTGTTACAGTCCGTGCTTAGAGATTAAAGGGCATATTGACCTCCCCTTGGCTAATTGCTGTTTCTTTCTTCCCTAGTTATTACCCACGGTCGTCTCTGGAAACACGGAGCGGAATATCTACTGAGCCCCTCAGGTACGAGCAGCATTCATAGAGACATTTATGTACTGAGTCATAACTGATGGATAGTCATACAGAATGTGTCTGTTTTGTCTGTTTGGGGGCCCCTCAGTCACGCTCCTTATAAATGTCTTCCTGCTTCAAAGCTCATTCATATACAGGAATAACGGGCTTGCAGTACCACTTCCCACCACTATGAGCCGGGGACCAGTGTTTTCCATAGGGTTGCAGTAGGACAGCGCCACCGTGGGAGTTGTGCTGCAGGGTTTTATGGGAGAAACCTGTTGTGGGAAGCTCAGGCACATGGGGCCTAATTGTTGCCCAATGGTGGCAGTTTAGTTTGTCCTTTACGCTCAAATTGCCCCGTGCTTGGGGCAGTTGTGTCTGTGCCATCGTGGGCACAAGATGGAATGTGCAGCCTTTATTTCAACTGTTTGCCCCCCACTGTTCCTTCTAAAGGGGCACAGTGCCAGGGCACAACTTGATACCTTACCTGCAGGGGGCGCCCTCTGATGCCTACCCCAGCAGCTCTGGGCTGGCCGCTGTGCAGAAAGGGAGAAGGTTGCAGGGGGGTTGCCTGTTGTGCCCCCCTCCCTGTATCCTTAGCTTTTCTCATTAGCTGGGGGCTGTCGGGGGCATCATTATTGCAGGGGTTGTTCCCCATTTATTGCAGGAATTATCAATAATAAGGAATATTCTGTGAGTGGGAGAAGCTGCTCCCCTTTATCCATGCAGATCTGGTCCCTAAATCTCCTACCCCCCCCCCTCGTCTCACTCCATCGTGGGGATTTATTCCCTGGGGGGGGGCATGAGATGGGGCCCTGGGGCTGAGACTGTTCCCTCCATACAAAAGCTCTGATTTGCATTGGCAGTGGTGCCCGTGACTGCCAGCTAATTCCCACGTGGCACAATGCCCGGCCAGGGCCTCTGTAGCGATGGGGCAACTCCTTTCTGCATAAGGGATTTGGGCGAGAGGAGATTCTCATGTAAATAATCCCTGCTGCTCCCTGTTTGTTCCATGGGCACGCTTGGCCGGGCATTGGCATCCGTGCCCACTGTCCCTTTCCCACGGCAGGGAGCTGGGGCTTTTCCCTTGATTTGTGTGCAGCGGGGTACTTGCTTCTTATGGGCTGGGGCCCCAGGTTGAACTGTGCAGCCTTTGGCCATTGGTCGGTGCTGAGATTTAGCCTTCACCAATAGCTAAAGGGCTGCGGCTGGTATAAAGGGTCGCCATCTTGCCCCGTTACACCCGCTGTCCTCCTTCCTATCTACCTAGAGCTGCTAAACTGTGTGGCCCTGATATGAGGGGCCCTGATATGAGTGGCCCTGCAGGTCTGTGGCCCTGATATGAGTGGCCCTGCAGGTCTGTGGCCCTGATATGAGTGGCCCTGCAGGTCTGTGGCTCTGATATGAGTGGCCCTGCAGGTCTGTGGCCCTGATATGAGTGGCCCTGCAGGTCTGTGGCCCTGATATGAGTGGCCCTGTAGGTCTGTGGCTCTGATATGAGTGGCCCTGCAGGTCTGTGGCCCTGATATGAGTGGCCCTGTAGGTCTGTGGCCCTGATATGAGTGGCTCTGATATGAGTGGCCCTGATATGAGTGGCCCTGCAGGTCTGTGGCTCTGATATGAGTGGCCCTGATATGAGTGGCCCTGCAGGTCTGTGGCTCTGATATGAGTGGCCCTGATATGAGTGGCCCAGCAGGTCTGTGGCTCTGATATGAGTGGCCCTGATATGAGTGGCCCTGCAGGTCTGTGGCTCTGATATGAGTGGCCCTGATATGAGTGGCCCTGATATGAGTGGCCCTGCAGGTCTGTGGCTCTGATATGAGTGGCCCTGATATGAGTGGCCCTGCAGGTCTGTGGTTCTGATATGAGTGGCCCTGATATGAGTGGCCCTGCAGGTCTGTGGCCCTGATATGAGTGGCCCTGCAGGTCTGTGGCTCTGATATGAGTGGCCCTGATATGAGTGGCCCTGATATGAGTGGCCCTGCAGGTCTGTGGCCCTGATATGAGTGGCCCTGCAGGTCTGTGGCTCTGATATGAGTGGCCCTGATATGAGTGGCCCTGATATGAGTGGCCCTGCAGGTCTGTGGCCCTGATATGAGTGGCCCTGCAGGTCTGTACTTCCCAATAGGCTGTATGTGGGTGGGACTGATACAATGGGCGCCACAATAGTAGAATCTATTGGAAATATTCCCAAAGGCAAATAAGTGTCTGGGCAAGGAGTTGAAAAAATGATGGGGGGCCATACAGTTAGGGGGTCCCACCATTCTAACCAGCAGCTGTAAAGGCAATGCCACAATCCAAGATGGCCCTTCTTGCCTCCGTAGCTGTTACTATTGGCAGTGAGTCGGTGTGGCTGGGAAACAGGAAGTCATGTGATTCATGTCAGCGGCTGCACTTCCTGTTTGTATCTATATCACAGCCCTTGGGGACCTGCTGCCGCTGCTCTGGAACGCTGACCAATAGCGTGAGAGATAAGCGTGAAACTGCCCCTCCCCTGCCGGCTAGAGAGCATGCTGGGAGTTGCAGTTCACACTCACTAATCCCTACAATGGTGGTTGTGATACTTCATATACTCCTTATTATCGGGGGGGTAGGGGGGGGGGTGTTGTTACGACAGAGGCCCTGGGAGCAGCGTCATGAGACGTTAATCCCGCCCCGCCCTCCGTCAGTATTTATATTAATAGAGAGGCGGGGCCCGGGCCGAACAAAGCCGGGAGCAGGTGTCTCCCCGAATCTCTACTGAGCCCATTAACCTATTCATTGCCTGCGGCCCCCCTGTCTCCTCATTCTGAGCAACTGCCCTCCTGCGGGGCAGCCACTGGGAATGTATGTACCTCACCAACAGCTTATACTTTAATTACCCCAGAGAGTTGGGTCTGTGCTAGGAACAAATACCCCAGGCAGGTAGGGCTGTGCTAGGAACAAATACCCCAGGCAGGTAGGGCTGTGCTAGGAATAAATACCCCAGGCAGGTAGGGCTGTGCTAGGAACAAATACCACAGGCAGGTAGGGCTGTGCTAGGAACAAATACCCCAGGCAGGTAGGGCTGTGCTAGGAACAAATACCACAGGCAGGTAGGGCTGTGCTAGGAACAAATACCCCAGGCAGGTAGGGCTGAGCTTGTAATAAATACCCCAGGCAGGTAGGTCTGAGCTTGTAACAAATACCCCAGGCAGGTAGTTCTGTGCTAGGAACAAATACCCCAGGCAGGTAGGTCTGTGCTAGGAACAAATACCCCAGGCAGGTAGGTCTGAGCTTGTAACAAATACCCCAGGCAGGTAGGGCTGTGCTAGGAACAAATACCCCAGGCAGGTAGGGCTGTGCTAGGAACAAATACCCCAGGCAGGTAGGTCTGTGCTTTGAACAAATACCCCAGGCAGGTAGGTCTGTGCTAGGAACAAATACCCCAGGCAGGTAGGGCTGTGTTAGGAACAAATACCCCAGAGAGTTGGGTCTGTGCTAGGAACAAATACCCCAGGAAGGTAGGGCTGTGCTAGGAACAAATACCCCAGGCAGGTAGGTCTGTGCTAGGAACAAATACCCCAGGCAGGTAGGGCTGTGCTAGGAACAAATACCCCAGGCAGGTAGGTCTGTGCTAGGAACAAATACCCCAGGCAGGTAGGGCTGTGCAAGGAACAAATACCCCAGAGAGTTGGGTCTGTGCTAGGAACAAATACCCCAGAGAGTTGGGTCTGTGCTAGGAACAAATACCCCAGGCAGGTAGGGCTGTGCTAGGAACAAATACCCCAGAGAGTTGGGTCTGTGCTAGGAACAAATACCCCAGGAAGGTAGGGCTGTGCTAAGAACAAATACCCCAGGCAGGTAGGGCTGTGCTAGGAACAAATACCCCAGGCAGGTAGGTCTGTGCTAGGAACAAATACCCCAGGCAGGTAGGGCTGTGCTAGGAACAAATACCCCAGGCAGGTAGGTCTGTGCTAGGAACAAATACCCCAGGCAGGTAGGGCTGTGCTAGGAACAAATACCCCAGGCAGGTAGGGCTGTGCTAGGAACAAATACCCCAGGCAGGTAGGTCTGTGCTAGGAACAAATACCCCAGGCAGGTAGGGCTGTGCTAGGAACAAATACCCCAGGCAGGTAGGTCTGTGCTAGGAACAAATACCCCAGGCAGGTAGGGCTGTGCTAGGAATAAATACCCCAGGCAGGTAGGTCTGAGCTAGGAACAAATACCCCAGGCAGGTAGGGCTGTGCTAGGAACAAATACCCCAGGCAGGTAGGTCTGTGCTAGGAACAAATACCCCAGGCAGGTAGGGCTGTGCTAGGAACAAATACCCCAGGCAGGTAGGTCTGTGCTAGGAACAAATACCCCAGGCAGGTAGGGCTGTGCTAGGAACAAATACCCCAGGCAGGTAGGTCTGTGCTAGGAACAAATACCCCAGGCAGGTAGGGCTGTGCTAGGAATAAATACCCCAGGCAGGTAGGTCTGAGCTTGTGATTATTACTTGACTGGAATATTTATTCTGAGCACAGACCTACCTGCCTGGGGTATTAATTACAAGCTCAGACCTACCTGCCGGGGTATCTATAACAATATAACCAGTGGGGGGGGGGGGGGGGGAGCAGAAGCCCCTTTGTCTTCTTTTTACAGGGAGAAGCCTCTCAGTATCCCCCCCCCCCCGGCTGGGGATTTGCCGTCCCACAATGCACTGGGCCCTGATGGGGACGGTTGTTAAAGGGACATTATTCTGCTGAATGGCAGTGGGAAATCTGTCAGCCGGGTCCCATTTCACATGTTGTCAATGTCTCTGTTGCCTTGGTAACTGGGAAGGGCCAATCCTGGGGAAGATGCATGTTTCTGGGAGTTGCCCCCACTGAGCCCATGTGCTCTCTCTCCCTCACACTCGCCGGGCTGCCACGGGGGCACATCAGAGGGGTATTTGTAGCCAGGAGGGCACTGTGCCACCCCCGCCGCATCCAATGGGCACTCCCTGCACACAATGGCCTGGCTCTGACGTTCTGCACCCCATCCCTGCTTGGATATAAGGGAACCCCCTAATCTGAGGATACCCCACTAATCTCTCCAAGGAACTGGGAATGGCTGTATGGGCAACTGGCGCCCCCTGTGCCCCCTGCTGGGATATTTAGGGAGCCACTGGGTGCTCTTGGGACCTGGATTAACCACCGAGACCCTACTGGCGCCCCCTGTGCCCCCCCCTGGGATATATAGGGAGCCACTGGGTGCTCTTGGGACCTGGATTAACCACAGAGACCCTACCGGCACCTACTGACCCAATGGTTCCCCCCGGTAGCCAAGGGCCGGCTCAGATCATAGAGTGGCCCCTGGGCACCCGGAGCAGGTGGCTCCCAAGATGATGAAGCTGAAAGCCCTTTGTCTGGATTACTGGCAGTTCCTGTGCCTGCAGCCCCTGCATGGATTCTATAAGAGGTAGGTTGCCCCAGTTGCCCCTATTGTTTCGGCTTCTTTGTGTGGCACGGGGGGGGCATCAGGGTGGGCAGTGTCCCAGCTATAGTGCGGGGGTACAATAAAGGGTGCTATGGGGAGACCCCCAGTAACACTCATTTACCTACAGCCTATTATTGTGTGAATTGTCAAATCCACTTACCCGGGGGTGGGGCAGGTGGTGCCACTGTCTGTGAATCTGCAATTGGCCCTTAGCATAATGTCATTCAGCCCCAGAGACTGAGCCGGGAGAGACTTGGGCTGTCACTCAGCTGCTCCCAAACCCATTACATAGTAATGAGCATCGACTGCCGAGTCCCTTTCATTGGTGCGAGATTTATGTACCGGCAGCACATGGGTCTGGGTTTTATGGGCCGGGGAGAACCCTGTGTGGGGGTACAGCTTATTGTGTGCCCAGAGCATTCCTTCTCTGTATATTTGTATTTATACATATGGGTAGGAGGTGCCATAGTGTTTCCCTTAGACAGTACAGTATGGGGGTACAGCTTATTGTGTGCCCAGAACATTCCTTCTCTGTATATTTGTATTTATACATATGGGTAGGGGGTGCCATAGTGTTTCCCTTAGACAGTACAGTATGGGGGTACAGCTTATTGTGTGCCCAGAACATTCCTTCTCTGTATATTTGTATTTATACATATGGGTAGGAGGTGCCATAGTGTTTCCCTTAGACAGTACAGTATGGGGGTACAGCTTATTGTGTGCCCAGAACATTCCTTCTCTGTATATTTGTATTTATACATATGGGTAGGAGGTGCCATAGTGTTTCCCTTAGACAGTAAAGTATGGGGGTACAGCTTATTGTGTGCCCAGAACATTCCCTCTGTATATTTGTATTTATACATATGGGTAGGAGGTGCCATAGTGTTTCCCTTAGACAGTACAGTATGGGGGTACAGCTTATTGTGTGCCCAGAACATTCCTTCTCTGTATATTTGTATTTATACATATGGGTAGGAGGTGCCATAGTGTTTCCCTTAGACAGTACAGTATGGGGGTACAGCTTATTGTGTGCCCAGAACATTCCTTCTCTGTATATTTGTATTTATACATATGGGTAGGAGGTGCCATAGTGTTTCCCTTAGACAGTAAAGTATGGGGGTACAGCTTATTGTGTGCCCAGAACATTCCCTCTGTATATTTGTATTTATACATATGGGTAGGAGGTGCCATAGTGTTTCCCTTAGACAGTACAGTATGGGGGTACAGCTTATTGTGTGCCCAGAACATTCCTTCTCTGTATATTTGTATTTATACATATGGGTAGGAGGTGCCATAGTGTTTCCCTTAGACAGTACAGTATGGGGGTACAGCTTATTGTGTGCCCAGAACATTCCTCCTTCCAATCAGGGTACTTTACTTACTACTATTGTTACTATGAGTTCTAGGATTGTTAATATTATTCCGCGCCGCTCTATGTTCCAGGGTTCTAGGCTGCTGGGATCCCTCCCATTGGGTCTGTGTGTGGGACTGGGGGCCACGCGTCTGTGTTAGTAAATGTGCCAGGCTGGAGACATGATCCATAAGGCGCCGTGGGCCGGTTGGGCCGGTTGGTTCTGGCTGCGGTGCCGGCGGGGCAATTACCATAACTACATATTCATGGCTCATTTCTCTGTAAATATTGTGTCAGGGCTGGAAATGAAAAAAGAAACAGACGAGCCGAGGGCAGTGCCCGGGGGGGTTGTAGTTACAGGGAACCGACACCAGAGAGAGATGATCCCATGGTTTCCCTATTGGTCTCTAAGGAACAATATTTGGCACAAACACTGTCACTGGATATTGATCTACGGACGGGGGTGTGGGGACAAGTGTTTCCTGGTCTCGGGGGGCCCACAGATCTGCCCTGTACCCCCCCCTAACCCACAGACCTGTGAGAGAACCCCCCCACCGGGGCTGGGACAGTGGTACAACCTGGATCAGTCTCTGGCACATAAACCTCTAATGGAGGAACCGGCGTTTCCTTCACTTCCTGTTGGGGGGGGGGGGTCCAAAAGATCCTGGAAAATGTCAGTAATTCCCTGAGTGCCGGGAGGGTTCAGAGTGAGACCAAAAACAGATCCCACCCTGCTGCCCCCCCACCCTGCTGCCCCCCACCCTCCGTACAATGAGTCCAGATGATACAGAGATTAATATTTCATATTTCTCTCCCCTCGTCACTGATTCGTCTGATGGTCTTAAAGGGCCCCAACATTTTCTCATTCTGGCCCTGAACTGGGGGTACAGTATGTGCTGGGGGCATTGGGTTACAGGGGGTACAGTATGTGCTGGGGGCATTGGGTTACAGGGGGTACAGTATGTGCTGTGGGCATTGGGTTACAGGGGGTACAGTATGTGCTGGGGGCATTGGGTTACAGGGGGTACAGTATGTGCTGTGGGCATTGGGTTACAGGGGGTACAGTATGTGCTGGGGGCATTGGGTTACAGGGGGTACAGTATGTGCTGGGGGCATTGGGTTACAGGGGGTACAGTATGTGCTGTGGGCATTGGGTTACAGGGGGTACAGTATGTGCTGGGGGCATTGGGTTACAGGGGGTACAGTATGTGCTGGGGGCATTGGGTTACAGGGGGTACAGTATGTGCTGTGGGCATTGGGTTACAGGGGGTACAGTATGTGCTGGGGGCATTGGGTTACAGGGGGTACAGTATGTGCTGGGGGCATTGGGTTACAGGGGGTACAGTATGTGCTGGGGGCATTGGGTTACAGGGGGTACAGTATGTGCTGTGGGCATTGGGTTACAGGGGGTACAGTATGTGCTGGGGGCATTGGGTTACAGGGGGTACAGTATGTGCTGGGGGCATTGGGTTACAGGGGGTACAGTATGTGCTGTGGGCATTGGGTTACAGGGGGTACAGTATGTGCTGGGGGCATTGGGTTACAGGGGGTACAGTATGTGCTGGGGGCATTGGGTTACAGGGGGTACAGTATGTGCTGGGGGCATTGGGTTACAGGGGGTACAGTATGTGCTGGGGGCATTGGGTTACAGGGGGTACAGTGTGTGCTGGGGCATTGGGTTACAGGGGGTACAGTGTGTGCTGGGGGCATTGGGTTACAGGGGTCACAGTATGTGCTGGGGGCATTGGGTTACAGGGGGTACAGTATGTGCTGGGGGCATTGGGTTACAGGGGGTACAGTGTGTGCTGGGGGCATTGGGTTACAGGGGTCACAGTATGTGCTGGGGGCATTGGGTTACAGGGGGTACAGTATGTGCTGGGGGCATTGGGTTACAGGGGGTACAGTGTGTGCTGGGGGTCTTGGGTTACAGGGGTCACAGTATGTGCTGGGGGCATTGGGTTACAGGGGTACAGTATGTGCTGGGGGCATTGGGTTACAGGGGGTACAGTATGTGCTGGGGGCATTGGGTTACAGGGGGTACAGTATGTGCTGGGGGCATTGGGTTACAGGGGGTACAGTATGTGCTGGGGGTATTGGGTTACAGGGGGTTCAGTATGTGCTGGGGGCATTGGGTTACAGGGGGTACAGTATGTGCTGGGGGCATTGGGTTACAGGGGTCACAGTATGTGCTGGGGGCATAGGGTTACAGGGGTCACAGTATGTGCTGGGGGCATTGGGTTACAGGGGGTACAGTGTGTGCTGGGGGCATTGGGTTACAGGGAGTACAGTGTGTGCTGGGGGCATTGGGTTACAGGGGGTACAGTGTGTGCTGGGGGCATTGGGTTACAGGGGGTACAGTATGTGCTGGGGGTATTGGGTTACAGGGGGTACAGTATGTGCTGGGGGCATTGGGTTACAGGGGGTACAGTATGTGCTGGGGGCATTGGGTTACAGGGGGTACAGTGTGTGCTGGGGGCATTGGGTTACAGGGGGTACAGTATGTGCTGGGGGCATTGAGTTACAGGGGGTACAGTATGTGCTGGGGGCATTGGGTTACAGGGGGTACAGTGTGTGCTGGGGGCATTGGGTTACAGGGGGTACAGTATGTGCTGGGGGCATTGGGTTACAGGGGGTACAGTATGTGCTGGGGGCATTGGGTTACAGGGGGTACAGTATGTGCTGGGGGCATTGGGTTACAGGGGGTACAGTGTGTGCTGGGGGTATTGGGTTACAGGGGGTACAGATGGATCAGAACCAGGACCCACAAATACCTGTTGGAAGGGGATTGTCCCAATGTGGTCCCAACACAGCGGAATCCATTAGGTATCTGCTTAACCCATGGGGCTAAAGCTGCCTCCTTATTGCCCTATTGCCCATCTGTGGGTAACTTCATACAGGAGGGGAGGCTGATTGTCCGTGTGTTGCGCCCTTTGATGTCCCCTCTTACGTTATATTCCTGTGATTGTTTGGATTCACTAAATCCCATAATTCCCTGCTAGATCCCGGCCCGACACGCACAGCCCCATCCGTAATTACTTCCAGCCATTGCCCAGGGTGGGGCAGATCTTATTTTATCCCCTGCGGACTGGGGGTAGAGACAGTCATTGTTATGGTTTAGTAGCCACCGGGCCCGGCAGAAGGGCAATTACAGGGACTCGGGGATCCTGCTGCCCAGGGAAAATCCCAGAATCCATCACTGTCAGGCTGGGATGGCAGCTACATGAGGTAGGTTTTAGGGGCATCAGGTTCTGTTTCTAGTGTGTGTGTTTGGTACCCCCCCCCCAGGGCAAACATGGCAACTAAGGTTTCCTGGGCAGCAATAAAGCCCCAGGGCAAGGTAGGGTATTTAGCCTGAGGCCCCTAGTGCTAAAGCACCAAGCAAATCATTACATTGTGTATCAGTATAATCAGGCTGCCGGGGATGCTGGGAATTGCAGTTCAGTCGAAGGGTTACAGGTTAGAGATCCCTGATTTATGTTATTAACCCCTTCCCTGCATCGTCGGGGCCCTTCTCTTTTTTAACCCATTTCCAGCCCCTTTTATTGCCTATAACTTCCCCTTTAATGGAAAAGAGAAGTCTGTAGCCCTTAATTGCAAGGCGTATTAACCCTTATGTTTCCTGGGAGTCACCTACTTACCCTAGCGCTTGGGGCAGTTACCCATGAGCACTTTTCTTGTCCCTGATTGGCCGGTTGTTATTTCTGGCTACGGCAGTGAAGGGATTTAGGAAGTGAGACTGTTACAATGTAACTTTCCAAGAGAGAGTCGGAGAGAGAGTCGGAGAGAGAGTCGGAGAGAGAGTCGGAGAGAGAGTTGGGGTGAGAGCGGCTTCATTCCTGGCACTAGCAGAGCACTAACTCCTGGCACCAGCAGAGCACTAACTCCTGGCACTAGCAGAGCACTAACTCCTGGCACCAGCAGAGCACTAACTCCTGGCACCAGCAGAGCACTAACTCCTGGCACCAGCAGAGCACTAACTCCTGGCACCAGCAGAGCACTAACTCCTGGCACCAGCAGAGCACTAACTCCTGGCACCAGCAGAGCACTAACTCCTGGCACCAGCAGAGCACTAACTCCTGGCACCAGCAGAGCACTAACTCCTGGCACCAGCAGAGCACTAACTCCTGGCACCAGCAGAGCACTAACTCCTGGCACCAGCAGAGCACTAACTCCTGGCACCAGCAGAGCACTAACTCCTGGCACTAGCAGAGCACTAACTCCTGGCACCAGCAGAGCACTAACTCCTGGCACCAGCAGAGCACTAACTCCTGGCACCAGCAGAGCACTAACTCCTGGCACCAGCAGAGCACTAACTCCTGGCACCAGCAGAGCACTAACTCCTGGCACCAGCAGAGCACTAACTCCTGGCACCAGCAGAGCACTAACTCCTGGCACCAGCAGAGCACTAACTCCTGGCACCAGCAGAGCACTAGCGCGTGCAAGGGTTCCGTGTATGAATCATTATGGAGCTCGTCGGGGAGTTTATGGCAGAAGTCAAATAAGAGACTGAGCAGGCAGGGCTGGCGGTTTGGATGATTTCACCAGCAATTTGTTGGATTTCGGGGGCTGAGAGGACAGAGACTGGGCCCGGCCCCGGGACTGGGAAAATAAAGTCATTTTGAGGTTTCACTGAGATTTTTCCTTTCCTGGGGAATGTGCCTGAGCGTCAGACAGATCCCTGCGGCCTGAGAGGATGTAATGTGAGACGGAGAGACTGCTGTCAGGCAGAGAGACCGCTGTCTTAGACTGAGCCACTCTGTGTTAGCCTGGGCCCCCTCTGTCGGGAACTGAGCCCCTCTGTACTAGCCTGGGACCCTCTGTCAGGAACTGAGCCCCTCTGTACTAGCCTGGGACCCTCTGTGCTAGCCTGGGACCCCTCTGTCGGGAACTGAGCCCCTCTGTACTAGCCTGGGACCCTCTGTCAGGAACTGAGCCCCTCTGTACTAGCCTGGGACCCTCTGTCAGGAACTGAGCCCCTCTGTACTAGCCTGGGACCCTCTGTCAGGAACTGAGCCCCTCTGTACTAGCCTGGGACCCTCTGTGCTAGCCTGGGACCCTCTGTCGGGAACTGAGCCCCTCTGTACTAGCCTGGGACCCTCTGTGCTAGCCTGGGACCCTCTCTGTTTGGCTGGGACCCTCTGTACTAGCCTGGGACCCTCTGTCGGGAACTGAGCCCCTCTGTACTAGCCTGGGACCCTCTGGGCTAGCCTGGGACCCTCTCTGTTTGGCTGGAACCCTCTGTACTAGCCTGGGACCCTCTGTGCTAGCCTGAGACCCTCTGTACTAGCCTGGGACCCTCTGTACTAGCCTGGGACCTTCTGTACTAGCCTGGGACCTTCTGTACTAGCCTGGGACCCTCTGTGTTAGCCTGGGACCCTCTGTACTATCCTGGGACCCTCTGTGTTAGCCTGGGACCCTCTGTACTAGCCTGGGACCCTCTGTACTAGCCTGGGACCCTCTGTGCTAGCCTGGGACCCTCTGTGCTAGCCTGGGACCCTCTGTGCTAGCCTGGGACCCTCTGTGCTAGCCTGGGACCCCCTCTGTACTAGCCTGGGACCCTCGGTGTTTGGCCGGGACCCTCGGTGTTTGGCCGGGACCCTCGGTGTTTGGCTGAGACCTTCGGTGTTTGGCTGAGACCCTAAGCCTGGGACTATCGCTATTAGTCTGTAAGAGACTGTATTGACCCAGTGAGAGACCCATTAAGTTCGGACCCACTGAGAGACTTACGCAGCTTTGGACCATGGGATTCTGCTTCTGGTGTCGCTCAGCCGAGTGTATAAACTAAGGGCACCGACGAGCCAGCACCCGGGCCATGAAGGGCGATGGAGGGCCCCTGTGGAACCTGATGTGGAAGTACTGTATTTCTGTCCGGACTATCAGGTAGGGTCCATATTGGGTTGTGTGGGAAGTCTGTGCATCAGGCTCCGGCGCTGAGTGTAAGCTCTGTGGCCATGTCAGAGTGGAAGTTAAATGGGGATGTTAGGCTTAAAGGTAATACAGGCAGCTGGGGCTAAGGGGTTAATGGGAATACAGGCAGCTGGGGGGGCTAAGGGGTTAATGGGAATACAGGCAGCTGGGGGGCTAAGGGGTTAATAGGAATACAGGTTGGATTATATGTTTGGGCCCATAATAAAGGCAAGTTTATGTGTTTGTTTCCCATAATGCACTCGCACATACACGGCTGTTGGTCGGTATAACATAGAGGGGCAGACCGGGGCAGGTTGGGGGCAAATACCTGGAAAGCCGAGTGGAAGGGGCAGGGAGTCACGGGGAGGAAATGTAATTTCGCAGACAGGGGAACATTGGGTTCCTATGGGAATGTGCATTTGCAGCAAATTGCTAATTATATGTGGGAAATAGAAGAACTGCGACCAGAAAAGTAATTGTACCATTTCTATCCGTAATTATACCCCTGGGCCCCCCACACCAACCCACTGTGGCCCCCACAGCAGCTCTAAACCCTGGGGGGCGGGGGGGATTATTTTCCAATTTTGCATCGAGTTGATTTTCCATCAGAACCTTCCCTTGTTCTCCCAGCACCAGGCCACCCTGTTATTGTGTGCCCAGAACATTCCTTCTCTGTATATTTGTATTTATACATATGGGTAGGGGGTGCCATAGTGTTTCCCTTAGAAAGTACAGTATGGGGGTACAGCTTATTGTGTGCCCAGAACATTCCTTCTCTGTATATTTGTATTTATACATATGGGTAGGAGGGGCCATAGTGTTTCCCTTAGACAGTACAGTATGGGGGTACAGCTTATTGTGTGCCCAGAACATTCCTTCTCTGTATATTTGTATTTATACATATGGGTAGGGGGTGCCATAGTGTTTCCCTTAGACAGTACAGTATGGGGGTACAGCTTATTGTGTGCCCAGAACATTCCTTCTCTGTATATTTGTATTTATACATATGGGTAGGAGGTGCCATAGTGTTTCCCTTAGACAGTACAGTATGGGGGTACAGCTTATTGTGTGCCCAGAACATTCCTTCTCTGTATATTTGTATTTATACAAATGGGTAGGGGGTGCCATAGTGTTTCCCTTAGACAGTACAGTATGGGGGTACAGCTTATTGTGTGCCCAGAACATTCCTTCTCTGTATATTTGAATTTATACATATGGTTAGGAGGTGCCATAGTGTTTCCCTTAGACAGTACAGTATGGGGGTACAGCTTATTGTGTGCCCAGAACATTCCCTCTCTGTATATTTGTATTTATACATATGGGTAGGGGGTGCCATAGTGTTTCCCTTAGACAGTACAGTATGGGGGTACAGCTTATTGTGTGCCCAGAACATTCCTTCTCTGTATATTTGTATTTATACATATGGGTAGGAGGGGCCATAGTGTTTCCCTTAGACAGTACAGTATGGGGGTACAGCTTATTGTGTGCCCAGAACATTCCTTCTCTGTATATTTGAATTTATACATATGGTTAGGAGGTGCCATAGTGTTTCCCTTAGACAGTACAGTATGGGGGTACAGCTTATTGTGTGCCCAGAACATTCCTTCTCTGTATATTTGAATTTATACATATGGTTAGGAGGTGCCATAGTGTTTCCCTTAGACAGTACAGTATGGGGGTACAGCTTATTGTGTGCCCAGAACATTCCCTCTCTGTATATTTGTATTTATACATATGGGTAGGGGGTGCCATAGTGTTTCCCTTAGACAGTACAGTATGGGGGTACAGCTTATTGTGTGCCCAGAACATTCCTTCTCTGTATATTTGTATTTATACATATGGGTAGGAGGTGCCATAGTGTTTCCCTTAGACAGTACAGTATGGGGGTACAGCTTATTGTGTGCCCAGAACATTCCTTCTCTGTATATTTGTATTTATACATATGGGTAGGGGGTGCCATAGTGTTTCCCTTAGACAGTACAGTATGGGGGTACAGCTTATTGTGTGCCCAGAACATTCCTTCTCTGTATATTTGTATTTATACATATGGGTAGGGGGTGCCATAGTGTTTCCCTTAGACAGTACAGTATGGGGGTACAGCTTATTGTGTGCCCAGAACATTCCCTCTCTGTATATTTGTATTTATACATATGGGTAGGGGGTGCCATAGTGTTTCCCTTAGACAGTACAGTATGGGGGTACAGCTTATTGTGTGCCCAGAACATTCCTTCTCTGTATATTTGTATTTATACATATGGGTAGGAGGTGCCATAGTGTTTCCCTTAGACAGTACAGTATGGGGGTACAGCTTATTGTGTGCCCAGAACATTCCTTCTCTGTATATTTGTATTTATACATATGGGTAGGAGGTGCCATAGTGTTTCCCTTAGACAGTACAGTATGGGGGTACAGCTTATTGTGTGCCCAGAACATTCCCTCTCTGTATATTTGTATTTATACATATGGGTAGGAGGTGCCATAGTGTTACACATATAACACAGTTTAATGGCATGGAATTTGGGTTGGTGCCACCTAGTGGGTAGGTGAGTGACTGGTGCAAGGGAGGAGCAGAGAGGAGACATGTTTAGGCATTTGTTTATATACTGATATACTGTTTATATATATATATATATATATAATATATGAATGGATCAAACTCTGTGCCTGTTTTTTAAAAATTAGGGAACCCAGGCCGGACTCTTTTAAATCACCACATCATAACCCCGCCCCTGACCTCATTGGCCACACCCCTGATATCACCTGTCCCGCCCTGCCTCCCGTCCGGGTTTTCCACAGTCCAAAAGTGGCAAGCCTTGGGCAAGGCAACTGTCGGACCCCCAAAGCCGCACAATTAGCAATAAACCTCTGGTACAATCCGGGCAGCAGAGAATCATGTGACTCACAAGGGCACCCAAGGGTGGCACAACATCACTGGCCCAGAGCTGTGCCCTGCAGCTGCCCCTGTGCCCCATCAGCAACCTTACCCGCTGCCTGACATAGTGTCATTATTATTATTATTATTTTTAATAATAACAGGTATTTATAAAGCACCAACATATTCCGCAGCGCTGTACAATAAGTGGGTGCATCCATTAAACATATGTGAATACACTGATAAGCAACCATCATCCAATACATGATGTACAGTGGGCCCTGCCAAAAGGAAACTTACAAGTGGGGCGTATTTACCCTTTAGTAAAGATCCATCCACTGTTTTTGTAGAACTACAACTCCCAGAATCCCCTGTTAGGAGACGTTTAGGGCATTGCGGCTCTCTCTCACGCAGTTTGTGCCGCTGGGGAACAGGAAGAGCCGATGCTAAAGGGGAAGTTTTCCATCTGAAAGGTGAGACACCCAGTGAAACTGAGCCCCCGGCCTGCGGCGAAACCAAAGCCGGGGGGGAACTCAATATGTTCTGAGAGACAAGAATCAGCTGATGGTTTATTCATTGGCTCCCTGAGCGAAGGGCACATTCTGCTGCCATCCCCATCCCCAGCAGGGCAGTCGCCAGGGGAGGTACTGGGTATCCCTGTAGGACTGGCATCTCCGGGGGCATCTCTATAGATGGACCCCCCCAGTCACGGAGCCAGATTCCCACACTTTGTGCTCAGGATTCCACTCACGGGGCCACTGACCTTGGGTTTGTGCCGGGACAGAATCTAAAGGCCCAGATGATATTGTGTTTCTGACTTTGCTCCACTTGCAAAAGCCCAAACTGCTCCATGGCAGCCCCCGCCGGCCCCCGCCCACGAGGCTCCGCTAGGGATCAACGACTTACAGGGAATAACAGTTAAATGAACCTTGTGTAATCGCTGTCATTAGGCTGGAGCTGAGGATCATTCTTTACTGGAGACTGGTGAGTGCTGGGAGTTGTACTGGTGTAACTGGGAGTAGGGTGGAGCTGCTGTGTGCGCTGCTTTGTACAAAAGCCTATAAGCCCAGTATATTCCCTCTGCGCTGGGGCTGTGTGGGTCAGTGCCGAGAAGTCTCTGCTGGGTACAATTACAAACGACACAATCATTTCATAGAACATAGGAACTCGGGCGCCCAATGTGTCTCTATTGTAATGGGAGCTCCCAGTTTACGTAATGGTTTGCTCTTCTAATTAGTGGCAGGCAGTAATGTTATCCTTTATATACAGGTATAGGATCTGTTATCCAGAATGCTCGGGACCTGGCGCTTTCCTGATAAGGAATCTTTCTGTCATTTGGATCTCCCTACCTTAATTGCTAAAACTCGTTTAAGCATTAAACCCAATAAGAATGTTCCGCCCCCCCAATAGGGATTCATGCAGCTCAGTTGGGATCCAGTACAGGGTTTTGTTTTATTATTACAGAGAAAAAGGAAATTATTTTTAAAAATGAGAATTATTTGCTTATAATGGGCTTTATGGGAGCTGCTTTGTGTCATTCAGAACTTTCTGTACAAAGGGTTTCCAGATAAAGTATTCTATAGCAATATATACGGCTATTGTGATCTAAAGATATACAGTTAGTAAATTTACTGGTATATATATACTGTATATATATATATATATATATACACACACACACTCACATATATACACACTCATACTGACCTATCTATATACTCACACATGTATATATATATATATATATATATATATATATATATATATATATATATATATATATATATAGTGTATAGTTAATACTGTATAGGACAGAATGCTCTGTTATACAGATAGCTAGAATCTCAGCCATAAAGCAGGGCAGGACTGCTGCTTACAATGGGGGGGGATCAGATAGGATCTGTGCCACTGTGACAGAATGCTCTGTTATACAGATAGCTAGAATCTCAGCCATAAAGCAGGGCAGGACTGCTGCTTACAATGGGGGGATCAGATAGGATCTGTGCCACTGTGACAGAATGCTCTGTTATACAGATAGCTAGAATCTCAGCCATAAAGCAGGGCAGGACTGCTGCTTACAATGGGGGGGGGATCAGATAGGATCTGTGCCACTGTGACAGAATGCTCTGTTATACAGATAGCTAGAATCTCAGCCATAAAGCAGGGCAGGACTGCTGCTTACAATGGGGGGGATCAGATAGGATCTGTGCCACTGTGACAGAATGCTCTGTTATACAGATAGCTAGAATCTCAGCCATAAAGCAGGGCAGGACTGCTGCTTACAATGGGGGGATCAGATAGGATCTGTGCCACTGTGACAGAATGCTCTGTTATACAGATAGCTAGAATCTCAGCCATAAAGCAGGGCAGGACTGCTGCTTACAATGGGGGGGGGGGGCCCACAGACAGTAAGTGCATTATATGGTTCCCAGAAGCTGAGGGGGATGGGTGAGAGATATTATGGGGTTGGGGGGGGATACTGAGAATATTTGGGGGGATGATGTTACAAGAAATTAAAACATGTTCCCTTGGGGGGTGCAGATGTTTTTGCTGCAGGGGAATCTTATTAGAAAGCTGAATATCTGCCCCCTGGAAAGCCCCAGATGCAGTTGCAGGAGTCACATTTCCAATACAGAATTTCCCTTATTCACTTCCGCATATTATTGTACATGGGGCAAACTCAGTAACTGTAGAAGTGCAGGGGCCACATCAGATGCAGTGGGACATTTCAGTTGCCCTCTTCCCCCCATTACTCCCTGCCATCTTGCACTGCTTGCGCTGGGAGTATGTTCCCTGCACTCACTACCCCTTTAGTAAAGTAGCACTTCCTGGGAAACTCCCCCTTGCTATGAGGCAGGGCCGCAGGTCAGTAGCTTTGCCCTGAACACTCGAACATTGAATCAAGTTCATTGAATCAGAACATTCACTACCAGAAGGTTCTGTGCCAGTCCCAGTAAGAGCCACGGGAGCTGTAATAGGGGTTTCTCTACCAGCGAACAAACACTACGCGCGGCGTGGCTGTCTATATATCCTAGTGTAGCCTCCTGTGCCGCTGCCTCCCCTGCAGCCTCCTGTGCCGCCTGCCACTGCCTCCCCTGCTGCGGCCTCCCCTGCAGCCTACCCTGCTGCTGCCTCCCCTGCAGCCTCCCCTGCTGCTGCCTCCCCTGCAGCCTCCTGTGCCGCCTCCCCTGCAGCCTCCTGTGCCGCCTCCCCTGCTGCTGCCTCCCCTGCAGCCTCCCGTGCCGCTGCCTCCCCTGCAGCCTCCTGTGCCGCCTCCCCTGCTGCTGCCTCCCCTGCAGCCTCCTGTGCCCCTTGCCACTGCCTCCCCTGCTGCGGCCTCCCCTGCAGCCTCCTGTGCCGCCTCCCCTATAGCCTCCTGTGCTGCCCCCCTGCAGCCTCCTGTGCCGCCTCCCCTGCAGCCTCCTGTGCTGCCTCCCCTGTAGCCTCCTGTGCCGCCTCCCCTGCTGCTGCCTCCCCTGCAGCCTCCTGTGCTGCCTCCCCTGTAGCCTCCTGTGCCGCCTCCCCTGCTGCTGCCTCCCCTGCAGCCTCCTGTGCCGCCTCCCCTGCAGCCTCCTGTGCCGCCTCCCCTGCTGCTGCCTCCCCTGCAGCCTCCTGTGCCGCCTCCCCTGCAGCCTCCTGTGCCGCCTCCCCTGCTGCCACCTCCTCTGCAGCCTCCTGTACTGCCTCCCCTGCTGCCACCTCCTCTGCAGCCTCCTGTACTGCCTCCCCTGCCGCTGCCTCCCCTGCTGCCACCTCCTCTGCAGCCTCCTGTACTGCCTCCCCTGCTGCCACCTCCTCTGCAGCCTCCTGTACTGCCTCCCCTGCTGCCGCCTCCCCTGCCGCTGCCTCCCCTGCCGCTGCCTCCCCTGCTGCCACCTCCTCTGCAGCCTCCTGTACTGCCTCCCCTGCTGCTGCCTCCCCTGCAGCCTCCTGTACTGCCTCCCCTGCTGCCGCCTCCCCTGCAGCCTCCTTTACTGCCTCCCCTGCAGCCTCCTGTGCCGCCTCCCCTGCTGCTGCCTCCCCTGCTGCCTGCCATATCAGCACATAAGAAAATATTCATAAGGGTTGAGTAGGGATAGGGTAAAGGTTAGGGTTAGTATAAGGGTTAGGGGTAGAATTGAGGTTTAGAGTTAGAAGAAGGGTTAGGATGTAGGAGTAGGGGTAGCATTGAGATTTAGGGGTAGGATTAGAGATAAGGGTTAAAGGTAGGATTAGGATTAGAGATAAGGGTTAAAGGTAGGATTAGGATTAGAGATAAGGGTTAAAGGTAGGATTAGGGTTAGGGATAAGGGGTTGGATTGGGGTAGGATTGAGATTTAGGGGTAGGATTAGAGATAAGGGTTAAAGGTAGGATTAGGGTTAGGGATAAGGGGTTGGATTGGGGTAGGATTGAGATTTAGGGGTAGGATTAGAGATAAGGGTTAAAGGTAAGAATAGGGATAAGGGGTTGGATTGGGGTTTAGGGACAAGATCAGGAGAGACCTCTGTGCTCGGCTTTCCATCTTCTTGATCATGTGAGGGGGTGGAGCTTGTTCCTGTTTAAACTTAGAGCAACCAATCAGCTTTCTCGCTTCTAAAATTCTTCCCTCCTGTTTCCACAGCAACCGCAGCCACACCCTTATATGGCCCTTATGTGACCTGCTGCCCTGAGGGTCACAAGGTCAGGGTTTGGGGTTTGTACGGGGGGGGGGTTTAGTATTGGGGGGGCACTGAGGGGGTACGGAGGGGCAGGAATTAACAGACTGGGAAGAGGGGACAGTAAGAGAGGGGCACAGAGGGGGTTGAGGGAAGGGCACAGTTGGGGGCAGGAAGGGGAACAGAGGGGGCAAGAAGCCACTAACGTGCCCATTGGATGCCCCTTTGCCCTCTGTACTTCTTGGGTGACTGGTTGTGTTTGTATAGAATGTGTTCAGTGTATCCCCCTGTGTTGTACAGCGCTGCGGGGTATGTCTGCGCTTTATATTGTGATAATAATAATAGGGATATGGCAGCTGCACCGTTATATTTGCCCCGGGGGCATGAGTGGGGGGTAGGTTGGCACACACAGGGGCAGGTTTGTGTCTCTTGGGCATGATTGTGGGTGCCCTAATGGGTATTGGGGTGCAGGTCTGCCGTCAGGGGGACAGCTGGGACCCCTCCAGTTATACCTTGGGTACAATAAGTATCTTTCCACCTCTTAGTCACCATCTCCCTGCACCCAGCGACAGCCCCTTAGCCTGCAGCATGTGAGGGGTTAATGGGGGGGGTATTAGGCACCTTACTGACCCATTAACCTAATACAGGCACACAAATGAAGTGAAAAATAAAGCAGAAGAGTGGCCCCCGGGGGCCCCAGACACCCCAGCTGTGCCCAATAATTACTGTCCTGTTTATTTCTGATGGGTCATTTAGTATTAATGGGTTGGAGAGTCCGTCGGGCCTGGTTCTGGGGGCCAGTGGGCTGTATGGCAGTTAGGGGTCCCTGTGACTGGGGGGCTTCATTCTTTGCTGCTCCTACGGGTGCTACTGGGTGTAACTGTGTATTAGTTGTATTTAATTGCCCCGGGGGGGGGGTTCTTCCCCACTGTCTGCAGAGAGTTACATATTCCCCCATGTTTGCACTGGTTTCCTCCATCACCCCAAAAGCATTCAGGCAGGTTAATTGGCTGCTGGACCTTAGATTGTAAGCTCACTGGGGCAGGGGCTGATGGGAATGGGATAGGGACCTTAGATTGTAAGCTCACTGGGGCAGGGGCTGATGGGAATGGGATAGGGACCTTAGATTGTAAGCTCACTGGGGCAGGGACTGATGGGAATGGGATAGGGACCTTAGATTGTAAGCTCACTGGGGCAGGGACTGATGGGAATGGGATAGGGACCTTAGATTGTAAGCTCACTGGGGCAGGGGCTGATGGGAATGTGATAGGGACCTTAGAGTGTAAGGTCACTGGGGCAGGGGCTGATGGGAATGTGATAGGGACCTTAGATTGTAAGCTCACTGGGGCAGGGACTGATGGGAATGGGATAGGGGCCTTAGATTGTAAGCTCACTGGGGCAGGGACTGATGGGAATGTGATAGGGACCTTAGATTGTAAGCTCACTGGGGCAGGGGCTGATGGGAATGGGATAGGGGCCTTAGATTGTAAGCTCACTGGGGCAAGGACTGATGGGAATGGGATAGGGGCCTTAGATTGTAAGCTCACTGGGGCAGGGACTGATGGGAATGGGATAGGGGCCTTAGATTGCAAGCTCACTGGGGCAGGGACTGATGGGAATGTGATAGGGACCTTAGATTGTAAGCTCACTGGGGCAGGGGCTGATGGGAATGTGATAGGGACCTTAGAGTGTAAGCTCACTGGGGCAGGGGCTGATGGGAATGGGATAGGGACCTTAGAGTGTAAGCTCACTGGGGCAGGGGCTGATGGGAATGGGATAGGGACCTTAGAGTGTAAGCTCACTGGGGCAGGGGCTGATGGGAATGGGATAGGGACCTTAGATTGTAAGCTCACTGGGGCAGGGACTGATGGGAATGGGATAGGGGCCTTAGATTGTAAGCTCACTGGGGCAGGGACTGATGGGAATGGGATAGGGACCTTAGATTGTAAGCTCACTGGGGAAGGGGCTGATGGGAATGGGATAGGGACCTTAGACTGCTCACTGGGGCAGGGGCTGATGGGAATGGGATAGGGACCTTAGAGTGTAAGCTCACTGGGGCAGGGGCTGATGGGAATGGGATAGGGACCTTAGATTGTAAGCTCACTGGGGCAAGGAATGATGGGAATGGGATAGGGACCTTAGATTGTAAGCTCACTGGGGCAGGGGCTGATGGGAATGTGATAGGGACCTTAGATTGTAAGCTCACTGGGGCAGGGGCTGATGGGAATGGGATAGGGGCCTTAGATTGTAAGCTCACTGGGGCAGGGACTGATGGGAATGGGATAGGGGCCTTAGATTGTAAGCTCACTGGGGCAGGGGCTGATGGGAATGGGATAGGGGCCTTAGATTGTAAGCTCACTGGGGCAGGGACTGATGGGAATGTGATAGGGACCTTAGATTGTAAGCTCACTGGGGCAAGGACTGATGGGAATGGGATAGGGACCTTAGATTGTAAGCTCACTGGGGCAAGGAATGATGTGATCCCCAACCACCTTCATTCCCAGTATGAGCTTTTGATCCCAGTACAATGAGACACTCCCCTCCCAGTACAAGAGAGACTGCACCGAGTGACACCCAGTGATTGGGGGAGAATCACGGCTCTGTCAGTACAAAGCCCCCCCCGAGCCCCCCCAGCTGTAATGGTGGGGGAGGGAGTTATCTCGGAACAATGGACACAGGAGCACAATGAGTGGCTGCCAAGGGAACTGATTGTCTCCTGGGCTCCCAGCAAAATCAAAAGCAATCCTGGGGGGGCGGGGGGGGGGGGCAGTTCTTGGCAGAGGGTTGGGGCTTTGTTCTGCCTCTCAGACCTGATACACAAGGAAACAGCCCTCTCTGTTCTGCCGCTATGGGGGCAACATTGCAAGGGGGGGGGGGATTCCTGAGCCCAGAATTGCACAAAGCTGCCATGTTGGCGCAGCAAGAAGCAAATCCATCACTGTCAAGGCCACGCCCCCTCTAATTTGTCCTTCTGTGTCTGTCTCTCTGCTTGCCCCCCATTGTCTCTCTGCTTGCCCCCCCATTGTCTCTCTGCTTGCCCCCCCATTGTCTCTCTGCTTGCCCCCCCATTGTCTCTCTGCTTGTCCCCCCATTGTCTCTCTGCTTGCCCCCCATTGTCTCTCTGCTTGCCCCCATTGTATCTCTGCTTGCCCCCACATTGTCTCTCTGCTTGCCCCCACATTGTCTCTCTGCTTGCCCCCACATTGTCTCTCTGCTTGCCCCCATTGTCTCTCTGCTTGCCCCCCATTATCTCTCTGCTTGCCCCCCCATTGTCTCTCTGCTTGCCCCCCCATTGTCTCTCTGCTTGCCCCCCCATTGTCTCTCTGCTTGCCCCCCCCATTGTCTCTCTGCTTGTCCCCCCATTGTCTCTCTGCTTGCCCCCCATTGTCTCTCTGCTTGCCCCCATTGTCTCTCTGCTTGCCCCCCATTGTCTCTCTGCTTGTCCCCCCATTGTCTCTCTGCTTGCCCCCACATTGTCTCTCTGCTTGCCCCCACATTGTCTCTCTGCTTGCCCCCACATTGTCTCTCTGCTTGCCCCCATTGTCTCTCTGCTTGCCCCCCATTATCTCTCTACTTTCCCCCCATTATTTCTCTGCTTGCCCCCCACTGTCTCTCTGCTTGCCCCCATTGTCTCTCTGCTTGCCCCCCATTGTCTCTCTGCTTGCCCCCCACTGTCTCTCTGCTTGCCCCCATTTTCTCTCTGCTTGCCCCCCATTATCTCTCTGTTTTCCCCCTATTATCTCTCTGCTTGCCCCCCACTGTCTCTCTGCTTGCCCCATTGTCTCTCTGCTTGCCCCCCATTGTCTCTCTGCTTGCCCCCCATTATCTCTCTGTTTTCCCCCCATTATCTCTCTGCTTGACCCCCACTGTCTCTCTGCTTGCCCCCCATTGTCTCTCTGCTTGCCCCCCATTATCTCTCTGCTTGACCCCCATTGTCTCTCTGCTTGCCCCCCATTGTCTCTCTGCTTGCCCCCCATTATCTCTCTGCTTGCCCCCCACTGTCTCTCTGCTTGCCCCCATTGTCTCTCTGCTTGCCCCCCATTGTCTCTCTGCTTGCCCCCCATTATCTCTCTGTTTTCCCCCCATTATCTCTCTGTTTGACCCCCACTGTCTCTCTGCTTGCCCCCAATTGTCTCTCTGCTTGCCCCCCAATTGTCTCTCTGCTTTCCCCCCATTGTCTCTCTGCTTGCCCCCCCATTGTCTCTCTGCTTGCCCCCCCATTGTCTCTCTGCTTGCCCCCCCCATTGTCTCTCTGCTTGCCCCCCATTGTCTCTCTGCTTGCCCCCATTGTCTCTCTGCTTTGCCCCCATTGTCTCTCTGCTTGCCCCCCACTGTCTCTCTGCTTGCCCCCATGGTCTCTCTGCTTGCCCCCATTGTCTCTCTGCTTGCCCCCCATTGTATATTTACAGAATTCAGTGAGTAAAGATTCCCCGCACCCTTCAGCCATAACTCAGCCCATAACGTCTCTGTGTATCCGGCATCTGTAGGGTTAATGCCCCCATACACAGAGGGGCCCTTATGTTTGCCCACACCCCAGGTCATATTTGGCTCAAACAGTTCCATACAGATCAATGTCTCCTCCTGAGAGCGGGGTGTGTACGGCAGCCCCCCGGGAGGGGGACACAACTGTCTGTGTATTTATAAGTAATCATGGAAATTCCCTCTCACTCAGCCACAGGCTCCTCTGCTGCTAAACTGCAACTCCCACAATCCCCTCCCCAGCCGTACAGTTATGGGTATGGGGCAAGAAACGCAGAGAAATATATTGGCTAGTGAATCTCTCTAGTTGTTAGGGTCAGTGAATCTCTCCAGTTGCTAGGCTCAGTGAATCTCTCTGGTTTCTAGGGTCAGTGATTCTCTCTGGTTTCTAGGGTCAGTGATTCTCTCTGGTTGCTAGGGTCAGTGATTCTCTCTGGTTGCTAGGGTCAGTGATTCTCTCTGGTTGCTAGGGTCAGTGATTTTCCCTGGTTGCCAGGGTCAGTGATTCTCTCTATTTGCTAGGGTCAGTAAGGCTCTGGTTGCTAGGGTCAGTGATTCTCTCTATTTGCTAGGGTCAGTAAGGCTCTGGTTGCTAGAGTCAGTGATTCTCTCTGCTTGCTAGGGTCTGTGATTCTTTCTGGTTGCTAGGGTCTGTGATTCTTTCTGGTTGCTAGAGTCAGTGATTCTCTCTGCTTGCTAGGGTCAGTGGTTCTTTCTGGTTGCTAGGGTCTGTGATTCTTTCTGGTTGCTAGAGTCAGTGATTCTCTCTGCTTGCTAGGGTCAGTGGTTCTTTCTGGTTGCTAGGGTCTGTGAGTCTCTAGTTGCTAGAGTCAGTGGTTCTTTCTGGTTGCTAGGGTCTGTGATTCTTTCTGGTTGCTAGGGTCTGTGATTCTTTCTGGTTGCTAGGGTCTGTGAGTCTCTAGTTGCTAGAGTCAGTGGTTCTTTCTGGTTGCTAGGGTCTGTGAGTCTCTAGTTGTTAGAGTCAGTGGTTCTTTCTGGTTGCTAGGGTCTGTGATTCTTTCTGGTTGCTAGGGTCTGTGATTCTTTCTGGTTGCTAGGGTCGGTGGTTCTCTCTGGTTGCTAGGGTCAGTTGCAACGGGGCAGCTCCAAGTGCAATAAATGGCTTTATTATTAATTCCCGCCCCAGGGCTGGGCCAGTGGCAGGACGGGGTTAAGCTGGAAGATTTTTTTGCTCAGGTTTTTGTGGGGTCAGTTTAGGGTCTCTGGGTAACTGAGCTGCCCCTTTAAACAGAGAGGCTCATGGGAAATCCCGCACAATGGAGCTGCACCTAAATGTAACGACAACTGAGCTGTGTAGCTTTGCTCACCTCATCCCCCTGCTGGAAGCAGCAGGAATTGCACCCACACATTGGGCAGGGAATATATGTGCCCCTTCTGCCCACTATTAGCCCCCCATAGGGGCATCTGATGGGTGTCGGTGCTTGAATTGAGCTTTTCTGCATGGCTGGATTTATGGCGGGGCAGTGAGGGCATTTGTTTTGGTCCCCAGGAGATTATATTGGGATTATCAGCTTCCCTTCTGCTCATGTTAATCTGTCAGTCAGAGGGATGCTGGGAGTTGTAGTTCCTCCACTGAGGGCCAAAGACTGCATTTCCAGGGCCCTTCTCTGTATTAGGGAAGGTTGGGTTTAGGGGGGAGATTTCCATACAAATGGGTGCTGTGGCACAATCACAGCCAGGGAGAATGGGCTTTATAGTGAGGGGCCACGCCGTGCCCCAAGGAACTCTGGGAGAGGGAGATAGGGGGCAGCTGGGGGCTACTGATTGTACCCAGGCGGCTACTCACAGGGGACATATGGCAGCGCCTGATTAAATGAGCCCATTTAGCCGTAATTCCCATGCAGTGCGGCTCAATCTGCCCCCAGAGGGGAATAAAAGCATCGTTAACCCCTTCTTATCTTTATTCCCAAGCCAACAGGAGTTATGTCCAGTGTGTGGGACTGCGGGGGGGTGCTGCACCCTAAAAACCCAACCAAAGCACCCAGACTATTACTACATCATATTAAAAACCATTTTGAGGGTGAACTGCCCCTTTATCCCAGTTAGCGCCGTGGACTCTATGGTGCTGGTATAACTGGATCAGGGCCAGCTGGTACATTAAGGGTTAATCTCCTTTCTGCCCCAGTGACACTAACCTACCCCCCCTGGGGTTGTGACAGAAGCCTTTCTGGTGGGGCTTTAATTTCAATGAATTAATAATCAGCTGATTGGATGAATTATTTACGGGCCGACTCTCCTTACTGGGCTCTTGTTTGCAGGAACCACATGGATCATTTCCCAGCAGCCCCTACTGAGCATGCTCCCTGAGCGTTACTAACGCCTGTACCATAGCAACCGTTACAGTTGGTACATTAGTTGGTCCATTTCCCAGCAGCCCCTACTGAGCATGCTCCCTGAGCGTTACTAACGCCTGTCCCATAGCAACCATTACAGTTGGTACATTAGTTGGTCCATTTCCCAGCAGCCCCTACTGAGCATGCTCCCTGAGCGTTACTAACGCCTGTCCCATAGCAACCGTTACAGTTGGTACATTAGTTGGTCCATTTCCCAGCAGCCCCTACTGAGCATGCTCCCTGAGCGTTACTAACGCCTGTCCCATAGCAACCGTTACAGTTGGTACATTAGTTGGTCCATTTCCCAGCAGCCCCTACTGAGCATGCTCCCTGAGCGTTACTAACGCCTGTCCCATAGCAACCATTACAGTTGGTACATTAGTTGGTCCATTTCCCAGCAGCCCCTACTGAGCATGCTCCCTGAGCGTTACTAACGCCTGTCCCATAGCAACCGTTACAGTTGGTCCATTTCCCAGCAGCCCCTACTGAGCATGCTCCCTGAGCGTTACTAACGCCTGTCCCATAGCAACCGTTACAGTTCATACATTAGTCGGTCCATTTCCCAGCAGCACTTTCAGCCCCTACTGAGCATGCTCCCTGAGCGTTACTAACGCCTGTCCCATAGCAACTGTTACAGTTCATACATTAGTCGGTCCATTTCCCAGCAGCACTTTCAGCCCCTACTGTTTATTACTAGTACTTATACATTGCCCTGGGGATGGGCCCGGCACTGTTTTGGAGCTTGCACTCCTTTATTAAATGAAAGCGTTATACAGCGCCCCAATGTTATTCCTTCCCTTCCACTTAGTGCATCATGGGAGGGGTATGCATTCCAAGACTACATATCCCATGATGCATTGTGTTTTTACTTCAAGTCTCCGCCCCCAGGATGGGATAGCGGAACAGGGCGATGAGTACAGGTGTAAGGGCGGAGCCTGCAGGTGTGAGACGGGGAGGGGTAATGTTGTTACTTTGCGCAGAGTTTGCCCCAGCCAGAGGGCTATGTGCCCAGTTAGGTGCCGTCAGTAGGGCAGTTTGTGCTCTGTAAGAAATAAAGGTGCCTGTAGTGCGGGCAGTACCATTGCAGGCAGAAGGGGTGCCTTTGGGTTCGTACTGAGGGATCCTACCCTGCGGAGGTGCCCGTACTACTGGGCTATTCCATTAGCGGGGGTGCCCGTACAACTGGGCAGTTCCATTAGCGGAGGTGCCAGGGGGTGCCCGTACAACCGGGCGATTCCATTAGCGGGGGTGCTAGGGGGTGCCCGTACAACTGGGCTATTCCATTAGCGGGGGTGCTAGGGGGTGCCCGTACAACTGGGCTATTCCATTAGCGGTGGGGGGAGCGGCTGGTTGAAGTGCCGGAGTCACATGCTCCCCGGGGTCCCGGCCGGTTCCGGCGCCTGACGGTTAGTGCCGAGCGGCTTCTGACCTTGCGCTGAGGTTGCGGAGTGACGGGCCGTTATCTGCCCAGCCGGAAAGCGCTGTAAGGTTCCGCCCATCCGGTACCGGCTGCTCCTCGTCGCTCGGCCTCCTCCCCGGGGGGATAAAGCTGTCAGTACGGAGCATCCTCTGCGCCGCGGAGAGGGAGGGGAGGCCAGAATCCCCGGAGCCCGGAGTGGGTGAGTGCGGCACTGGCCCCGGGTACAGCGGCTTCTCTCTGAGTCCGCAGCGCCTCCTCCTGGGCCGGGGGGGGGGGGACTGCAGCAGCAGCCGCACACTCGCCCTGGGAACCGGGAGCCTACACTAGCCACTGGGCTAATTCCCCCTACTCCCCTATGGGATCTCAGGGTCAGGATTAACCCTATAGGGAGAGCCTACACTAGCCACTGGGCTAATTCCCCCTACTGCCCTATGGGATCTTAGGGTCAGGATTAACCCTATAGGGAGAGCCTACACTAGCCACTGGGCTAATTCCCCCTACTGCCCTATGGGATCTCAGGGTCAGGATTAACCCTATAGGGAGAGCCTGCAGTAGCCACTGGGCTAATTCCCCCTACTCCCCTATGGGATCTCAGGGTCAGGATTAACCCTATAGGGAGAGCCTGCAGTAGCCACTGGGCTAATTCCCCCTACTCCCCTATGGAATCTCAGGGTCAGGATTAACCCTATAGGGAGAGCCTACAGTAGCCACTGGGCTAATTCCCCCTACTCCCCTATGGGATCTCAGGGTCAGGATTAACCCTATAGGGAGAGGCTGCAGTAGCCACTGGGCTAATTCCCCCTACTCCCCTATGGGATCTCAGGGTCAGGATTAACCCTTTAGGGAGGGCCTACAGTAGCCACTGGGCTAATTCCCCCTACTCCCCTATGGGATCTCAGGGTCAGGATTAACCCTATAGGGAGAGCCTGCAGTAGCCACTGGGCTAATTCCCCCTACTGCCCTATGGGATCTCAGGGTCAGGATTAACCCTATAGGGAGGGCCTACAGTAGCCACTGGGCTAATTCCCCCTACTCCCCTATGGGATCTCAGAGTGAGGATTAACCCTACAGGGGGAGGCTGCAGTAGCCACTTGGCTAATTCCCCCTACTCCCCTATGGGATCTCAGGGTGAGGATTAACCCTATAGGGAGAGCCTGCAGTAGCCACTGGGCTAATTCCCCCTACTCCCCTATGGGATCTCAGGGTGAGGATTAACCCTATAGGGAGAGCCTACAGTAGCCACTGGGCTAATTCCCCCTACTCCCCTATGGGATCTCAGAGTGAGGATTAACCCTACAGGGGGAGGCTGCAGTAGCCACTGGGCTAATTCCCCCTACTGCCCTATGGGATCTCAGGGTGAGGATTAACCCTATAGGGAGAGCCTACAGTAGCCACTGGGCTAATTCCCCCTACTCCCCTATGGGATCTCAGAGTGAGGATTAACCCTACAGGGGGAGGCTGCAGTAGCCACTGGGCTAATTCCCCCTACTGCCCTATGGGATCTCAGGGTGAGGATTAACCCTATAGGGAGAGCCTGCAGTAGCCACTGGGATAATTCCCCCTACTGCCCTATGGGATCTCAGGGTGAGGATTAACCCTACAGGGAGAGCCTACAGTAGCCACTGGGCTAATTCCCCCTACTCCCCTATGGGATCTCAGGGTGAGGATTAACCCTATAGGGAGAGCCTACAGTAGCCACTTGGCTAATTTCCCCTACTGCCCTATGGGATCTCAGGGTGAGGATTAACCCTATAGGGAGGGCCTACAGTAGCCACTGGGCTAATTCCCCCTACTCCCCTATGGGATCTCAGAGTGAGGATTAACCCTACAGGGGGAGGCTGCAGTAGCCACTGGGCTAATTCCCCCTACTGCCCTATGGGATCTCAGGGTCAGGATTAACCCTATAGGGAGGAGCTGCAGGAGCCACTTGGCTCACCTCTGGGATTTTAGGGTCAGGATTAACCCTACAGGGGGAGGCTGCAGTAGCCACTTGGCTATTCTCTGTTACTTCCCTCTCCTCTTGGTGTTGGGGATCAGGGTAAACTTCAGCCCACAGGTGGAGGTGGGGGGGGGGCACAGATTTGGAAATTGGGGAATTCTGAGAGTTGTAGTTGTAGCCCATGGCTAGTGGGCTGCTGGCTGGCCACTTACAGTAACTTTCCTGCGTTCCCAGGCCCTGAGACTGCCTTACAGCATGGGGCGTAAAGGGTTAAGTGATAATAATGCTAATGAGGATCTGATACAAAGACCAATCTCAGTAACAGAAAATAGATCTGATCCCAAGAGCTTACAGTCTGCTTAAGGTTGGACTGGAGTATTAGATTTTATCTTCCTTTAGGTGCCATGGTGGGAGGAGCCTGTGGTTGGGGTATTATCAGAGTGCGGCAGTGGAAGGGCAAACACCAGGGGCAAGTTATTCTCAGGCTTTTCTCCATTTAGTTGGCATTGCCCCATATTTTGTATAAGAATGAATTACAGCCCCCCCCCCCCCGACCAGAAGTGATTCTCACAGGTTCAACTTGTCCTTTAGCTGCTGCCCAAGTGCCCGCAGCCTTGGTGCCCAGCTCCCTCTCTGTATGGGGCAGGGATACGTTGTGCCTGGGTGTGCTGCATGCCAGTAGGGTGAGGGTTAATCCGTGGCCGCGGGGCCCCCACAGTGAGGGGCCAGTTCCTGTTGGCCGCCCGCTGCTCAGAAATCCAGGGGAAAGAATAAGAAGCTGCGGGTTCCTCTTCCTGTTCTGTATTCAGTGTTTGGCTTCAGTGTCACAGAAAAGTCCCAGCAGAACCCCCCCCCGGCCCAATTCTGCTCACCCTGGGGCAAATGTGCCCTTTAATAGGGGACCCTTCCATTACAGTGTAAGCTCACCGGCCAAGTACCCCCCCTGACTGGGCTGTAACAGTAGGGCAAGAGGGGGGGCAGAATGGGGCCACAGGATGGGCCACCCTAGCCGCAGAGTACGGTTCTGGCCGGTATGGCAGCAGCACAACGGGAATGTATTGGCCAGTAAAGAAATGTCGGGCAGGAGAGACTTTACTCCCATGAGAGATAAAGGTTTGTGCGGCGAGGATAGGAGAGGGCAGAGTACAACCCGCACTGCAGGAAATGACACAGCTGGGCATCTCCTGTGCCGCCGGATTTGCCCATTAGTGGCACATTGTGTGATTAGGAGCAGTAGCCAGGGCGCCGGGGCAGTGCCCAATACTTACCTGGGAAGTGGAGCAGATATGGGACTACGAGGAGCAGGTCAGTCATGTGCCCCGGTATGGCACTGGGGTTACTAGGGATACGGGGATGTATGGCACTGGGGTTACTAGGGATACGGGGCTGTATGGCACTGGGGTTACTAGGGATACGGGGCTGTGTGGCACTGGGGTTACTAGGGATACGGGGCCGTATGGCACTGGGGTTACTAGGGATACGGGGCTGTGTGGCACTGGGGTTACTAGGGATACGGGGCCGTATGGCACTGGGGTTACTAGGGATACGGGGCTGTATTGCACTGGGGTTACTAGGGATACGGGGATGTATGGCACTGGGGTTACTAGGGATACGGGGCTGTATGGCACTGGGTTACTAGGAGATACCGGGAGGACGGTGATGGCACTGGGTTACTAGGATACGGGGCTGTATGGCACTGGGTGTTACTAGGGATACTGGGGCGTATGGACTGGGTACTGGGATACGGGCCGTATGGCACCTGGGGTTACTAGGGATACGGGGCTGTATGGCACTGGGTTACTAGGGATACGGGGCTGTATTGGCACTGGGGTTACTAGGGATACGGGGCCGTATGGCACTGGGGTTACTAGGGATACGGGGCGTATGGCACTGGGGTTACTAGGGATACGGGTCTGTATGGCACTGGGGTTACTAGGGATACGGGGCTGTTGGCCACTGGGGTTACTAGGGATACGGGGCTGTATGGCACTGGGGTTACTAGGGATACGGGGCTGTATGGCACTGGGGTTATAGGGATACGGGGCTGTATTGGCACTGCGGGTTACTAGGGATACGGGGCTGTATTGCACTGGGGTTACTAGGGATACGGGGCCGTATGGCACTGGGGTTACTAGGAGATACGGGGCCGTATGGCACTGGGGTTACTAGGGATACGGGGCTGTATTGCACTGGGGTTACTAGGGATACGGGGCTGTATGCACTGGGGTTACTAGGGGATACGGGGCCGTATTGCACTGGGTTACTAGGGATACGGGGCGTGCCGGGTTACTGGCACGGGCCGATGGCCGGGTTACTAGGGATACGGGGCTGTATGGCACTGGGGTTACTAGGGATACGGGGCTGTATGGCACTGGGGTTACTAGGGATACGGGGCCGTATGGCACTGGGGTTACTAGGGATACGGGGCCGTATGGCACTGGGGTTACTAGGGATACGGGGCCGTATGGCACTGGGGTTACTAGGGATACGGGGCCGTGTGGCACTGGGGTTACTAGGGATACGGGGCCGTGTGGCACTGGGGTTACTAGGGATACGGGGCCGTATGGCACTGGGGTTACTAGGGATACGGGGCCGTATGGCACTGGGGTTACTAGGGATACGGGGCCGTATGGCACTGGGGTTACTAGGGATACGGGGCCGTATGGCACTGGGGTTACTAGGGATACGGGGCCGTGAATGGGGAGAGCAGCTGAGACGCTGCAGTTCTGTTGCCTCTGGCCGGGAAAGTGATACAGTCAGCAGATGCCAAGCATGCCCGGCGCCCGCGGTGCTGATCGGCACAAAGTGATATTGTTCTGCCCGTTTGCAACTGAATCTCACCCAGCACAGGGTTCTCTGGGCATCATGGGATATCGGTAGCCCCCGGCAATGTGTTGCGTTGGGGGATAGATGGGCATCTCCTGGCGTGGGGCTTGGGGGCATCTCCCGGCGTCGGGGCATCTCTTGGGGTGGGGCTTGGGGGCATCTATCTAGAATATTGCACCTTTCCTTGGGGTAAAATGACCATAAATATAAATCTGCCCCTTAGTGACATCATTATACTGGTGTTGCCCCTGTTGCCTGTGGGTGTTGGCCCCCGGCTCCAGTACAGCAGGGTTCCCCTATCCAAATGCTGATGTTGAACCCATATAAATGGGGCAAATGACGGCTCGGCGCTGCTGGGAGATCTGGGGACATTACATATTTATGATTGGCCGTTAGTCTCCCCGGCAGGAAAGCCAATCAGCTGGGGCCCCTGTGTGTTTCCTGTGAGTCCCAGCGGAGCCGCCATTCATTAACCACCACAATATTTATTAATTGCCTCTCGGGTTTTAATTAGCGGCGTCTTAGGGAGCAGATTGGTCACGGCATCCGGAAATGTCTGCGTTTCATCTTCCCCCCCGCACTCGCCCCGCACCCCCAATGTACCCCTGAATCCCAGTATCCGATAGGAGTGGGTATTGCCTGGGGGGCCACATTCACTGTCTGAGCAGCTCAAGTGAGACAGGGGTCACTGTCTGTGAGGGATTACAGTAAGAGAGGGGTCACTATCAGTGAGACAGCCTGGGATTACAGTAAGAGAGGGGTCACTATCAGTGAGACAGCCTGGGATTACAGTAAGAGAGGGGTCACTATCAGTGAGACAGCCTGGGATTACAGTAAGAGAGGGGTCACTATCAGTGAGACAGCCTGGGATTATGGTATGAGAGGGGTCACTATCAGTGAGACAGCCTGGGATTACAGTAAGAGAGGGGTCACTATCAGTGAGACAGCCTGGTCTCCAATGGTTTCAATTACTGGCATATTTGGGGTTAATGCAATGCTCATCCATTTTCTGCAGTAATCTTGCTGGCATATTTATGGTTGTGATGATCATTATCCATTTTCTGTAGTGATCTTGCTGCCATGTCTGGGGTTAATGCAATGCCCTGAATCCATTTTCTGCAGTGATTTTATTGGCATGTCTAGGGTTAATGCAATGCTTATTATTCATTTTCGGCAGTGATCTTATTGGCGCGTCTGGGGTCGCTATCCATGAGACAGCCTGGGGGTGGTGGCGAGACGGCAGGCTCTGGGGTTACAGTGAGAGAGAGGGGGGCAAATACAATTTATTACCAGAAGGAACCGTTCATATATGGGCACTGCCCCCTGTTACATTGTGTTGTGGCCCCTGGGTCCCTCCCCCCATGGCCACTAATATTGGGGTAGATACCCTGATACTCCTGTTACCTGCTGTTACACCTGAGAGTAACTACACAGGGGAGGGGCTGATGGGAATGTATATATAGCTGAGACCTAACCGGTCTGATTGGTTACTGTGAGGCACCTGGTACATTAAAGGGGAACTAAATAGTAAAACTGTCAGTGCTCATTGGGCTTTATTTGTTTTAGTACTTTTAGCTTCTGTACGGGTTAGGGACCTGTTATCCAGAATGCTTGGGACCTGTTATCCAGAATGCCTGGGACCTGGGTGTATTCTGCAATTTGGACCCCTGTACTTTGCTTACAAAATCATTTAAACATGAAATAAACCCAATAAGGATTTGCTGTGTCCTGGTTGGACCCAGTACCGGCGCTGCTGTGTTATTGCAGAGAGAAAGATTGTAATTATTTGTTTAGAATGGAGTCTGGGGCCTTCCTGTAATTAGGAGCTTTCCGGATAACGGATCCCATACCTGGATTAAAGTCTAGTTAACCCTATAGGTTCCAGAACTGTTCCTCTCCTACCCGGGGTACAGACGGCTCAGTGGGGGGCTCTCTGTGCAGAACAAATGTTACTGGGGGGGGGGGGGGAGAATTAACATCTATTAATGCCGCTGACTCCCAGAACTTTTTGCACCCCCCCCCCCCCCCCAAACCCAGATTCACTTTTACTGGTGCAGCAGTTATTGCACGTGGTACCGTCACATTGTGGCACCGCCGGAACCTCTGCTTCCTCTGTCTTTTCTCTCTTCTTCCTCCCCATTTCCTTCCTCTGTTTGTTCAGCAGAGACAGTCAGGGAGCGAGGGAGACAGTCAGGGAGACAGTTGGCCTGGGAGACAGTCAGAGAGTCAGGGAGACAGTTGGCCTGGTAGACAGTCGGGGAGCGAGAGACAGTTGGGGAGGAAGACAGGGAGAGATGTGCAATTATCACTGAATTTATCACAAAATCAGAACAATCAGTAAAAAAAAGGCCACACCCCCCTGGAATCCAGTTAAAGGGTAACTATACACAACTGTAGGTCAGAGGCCACACCCCCCTGGAATCCAGTTAAAGGGTAACTATACACAACTGTAGGTCAGAGGCCACACCCCCCTGGAATCCAGTTAAAGGGTAACTATACACAACTGTAGGTCAGAAGCCACACCCCCCTGGAATCCAGTTAAAGGGTAACTATACACAACTGTAGGTCAGAAGCCACACCCCCCTGGAATCCAGTTAAAGGGTAACTATACACAACTGTAGGTCAGAAGCCACACCCCCTGGAATCCAGTTAAAGGGTAACTATACACAACTGTAGGTCAGAAGCCACACCCCCCTGGAATCCAGTTAAAGGGTAACTATACACAACTGTAGGTCAGAAGCCACAACCCCCCTGGAATCCAGTTAAAGCGTAACTATACACAACTGTAGGTCAGAGGCCACACCCCCCTGGAATCCAGTTAAAGGGTAACTATACACAACTGTAGGTCAGAGGCCACACCCCCCTGGAATCCAGTTAAAGGGTAACTATACACAACTGTAGGTCAGAAGCCACACCCCCCTGGAATCCAGTTAAAGGGTAACTATACACAACTGTAGGTCAGAAGCCACACCCCCCTGGAATCCAGTTAAAGGGTAACTATACACAACTGTAGGTCAGAAGCCACACCCCCCTGGAATCCAGTTAAAGGGTAACTATACACAACTGTAGGTCAGAAGCCACACCCCCCTGGAATCCAGTTAAAGGGTAACTATACACAACTGTAGGTCAGAAGCCACACCCCCCTGGAATCCAGTTAAAGGGTAACTATACACAACTGTAGGTCAGAGGCCACACCCCCCTGGAATCCAGTTAAAGGGTAACTATACACAACTGTAGGTCAGAGGCCACACCCCCCTGGAATCCAGTTAAAGGGTAACTATACACAACTGTAGGTCAGAAGCCACACCCCCCTGGAATCCAGTTAAAGGGTAACTATACACAACTGTAGGTCAGAAGCCACACCCCCCTGGAATCCAGTTAAAGCGTAACTATACACAACTGTAGGTCAGAAGCCACACCCCCCTGGAATCCAGTTAAAGGGTAACTATACACAACTGTAGGTCAGAGGCCCAGGACTGGCCCAAGGAGGCTTCCTCTCACTTACTGGTGGCATCTCCTGTGGCAAAACCCTTGGCCCTGGGCCAGTAAAGGGGAACTTAGCCCTGTATGTTGTTCCTGCAGCAATCTTGTTATTAGCTGTTTATTTGTGTTTTTTGCTGCCTTTTCCACTGTGGTTGCTAAGTTCTTTGCGCCTAAGAAACCAGAACATAACTGTTCGGGAGACTCCATGTCAGTATTGTTATTTACCTTTTTTTCTGTATCCCTCATTATTTGTCCTGCTCTTCTTCCTTCCATTCACCTCCTGCTATCTGGTTGCTAGAGAAAGTGAGGCCCTAGTTACCAATTTAGTACCAGAAAGAAGGGAATGCAGATTATAAAACAATATAAAAGACAGCAGCAAATTGTCAGAATAAAGTACTGACCCACTGTTGCCCCTCATTCTGCACCCCCCCCTTTTCATTTGTGCCAATAACACATTGTAAGGGCACCCAGAATATTTAAGCGCTCGCTTCCCCTTTAAGCTGAGACAGATCCACTTCCCCACCCCATGTGACATTCACATGTTCATGTTACCCTGCTGCCCCCATCTTGCCCCCACTCGTACCTGTAACCCTTTGTAGCCCAGTGAGCAGGAGCCAAACTGCGGTGCTAATAGGGTGAATCTGAATCTGCCCAAGTGTGGGGCTGGGGGGTGTCACTGGTAGGTGGCTCTGCCCCTTGTGCCCCGCACTCCCTGCTCTGCCCCTTGTGCCCCGCACTCCCTGCTCTGCCCCTTGTGCCCCGCACTCCCTGCTCTGCCCCTTGTGCCCCGCACTCCCTGCTCTGCCCCTTGTGCCCCGCACTCCCTGCCCATGATGCTCCGCTCCCCCAGCTCTGCCCCTTGTGCCCCGCACTCCCTGCCCATGATGCTCCGCTCCCCCAGCTCTGCCCCTTGTGCCCCGCACTCCCTGCCCATGATGCTCCGCTCTGCCCTTGTGCCCCACACTCCCTGCCCATGATGCCCCACACCCCCTGCTGCTCTGCCCCTTGTGCCCCGCACTCCCTGCCCATGATGTCCCACACCCCCTGCTGCTCTACCCCTTGTGCCCCGCGCTCCCTGCCCATGATGCCCCCGCACCCCTGCTCTGCCCCGCACTCCCTGCCCCTTGTTCCCCGCACTCCCTGCCCATTCTGCCCCGCACTACCTGCCCATGATGCTCCGCTCCCCCAGCTCTGCCCCTTGTGCCCCGCGCTCCCTGCCCATTCTGCCCCGCACTCCCTGCCCATGATGCCCTGCTCCCCCAGCTCTGCCCCTTGTGCCCCGCACTCCCTGCCCATGATGCCCGCACTCCCTGCTCTGCCCCTTGTGCCCCGCACTCCCTGCCCATGATGCCCGCACCCCCAGCTCTGCCCCTTGTGCCCCGCACTCCCTGCCCATGATGCCCGCACTCCCTGCTCTGCCCCTTGTGCCCCGCACTCCCTGCCCATGATACTCCGCTCCCTCAGCTCTGCCCCTTGTGCCCTGCCCATGATGCTCTGCTCCCCCAGCTCTGCCCCTTGTGCCCCGCACTCCCTGCCCATGATGCTCCGCTCCCCCAGCTCTGCCCCTTGTGCCCCGCACTCCCTGCCCATGATGCTCCGCTCCCCCAGCTCTGCCCCTTGTGCCCCGCACTCCCTGCCCATGATGCTCCGCTCCCCCAGCTCTGCCCCCTTGTGCCCCGCACTCCCTGCCCATGATGCTCCGCTCCCCCAGCTCTGGCCCCTTGTGCCCCGCACTCCCTGCCCATGATGCTCCGCTCCCCCAGCTCTGCCCCTTGTGCCCCGCACTCCCTGCCCATGATGCTCCGCTCCCCCAGCTCTGCCCCTTGTGCCCCGCACTCCCTGCCCATGATGCTCCGCTCCCCCAGCTCTGCCCTTGTGCCCCGCACTCCCTGCCATGATGCTCCGCTCCCCCAGCTCTGCCCCTTGTGCCCCGCACTCCCCTGCCCATGATGCTCTGCTCCCCCAGCTCTGCCCCTTGTGCCCCACACTCCCTGCCCATGATGCTCCGCTCCCCCAGCTCTGCCCCCTTGTGCCCCGCACTCCCTGCCCATTCTGCCCCGCACTCCCTGCCCATTCTGCCCCGCACTCCCTGCCCATTCTGCCCCGCACTCCCTGCCCATGATGCTCCGCTCCCCCAGCTCTGCCCCCTTGTGCCCCGCACTCCCAGCCCATTCTGCCCCGCACTCTCTGCCCATGATGCTCTGCTCCCCCAGCTCTGGTCACTTTGCTCTGCAGTTTCCTGTTACTGCCCATGGAAAACAAAGCGAGTGAGAGCAGCCAATGGGCTGAGTGGAAGCTCGGGGCCCCGCCCCTCCCCTCTCTCCAGTTTAGCTCAGTCCCATCCTCCCTGCCTGAGCTGGTGGGACAGGAGCTGCCCAGTATGGGGGGTCTGTGCCGGGATGGTGAGCGACTCAGAGGGGGGAGAACGTAGCTCCCTGCGCTCCCCCAGCCCCAGCCATGTGGTGCCTCCAGTGCCACTCAGAGAGGACTCAGTCCCTGCTGGAACTCAAGCCGGACAGCTGGTAAGTGCCCAGGGCCACTGTCTGGGGCATCAGGCTCTGCCTACTGGGCTGGGGGGGCCTGGGGAGGGCTGAACTGTGTGTGGGCCCATAGAGGGGAGTCTAGACTGTGGGTGCATTCACTATAGGCTGCTGGGTGATCTACTGTGTGTGATCTATTGGGGGTCCTGATTGGCTTGTTTGTGCCCCGTCCTATGGCAATTCCCACTCGCAGTTAAGGGGAGATTTGGGGTGAGTGCTTATTTGTGCCCCGGGTACCCCGGGAACTATAGCGGGGTGACTGTTACCCCAATGTTTCTATATATCTGTAACCTTGTTATGGGCTAAGGGGGCCCAGCCTGAAGGCCAGTTAGGGGGGGATTTGGGGTGAGTGCTTATTTGTGCCCTGGGTACCCCTGGAACTATAGCGGGGTGACTGTTACCCCAATGTTTCTATATATCTGTAACCTTGTTATGGGCTAAGGGGGCCCAGCCTGAAGGCCAGTTAGAGGGGGATTTGGGGTGAGTGCTTATTTGTGCCCTGGGTACCCCTGGAACTATAGCGGGGTGACTGTTACCCCAATGTTTCTATATATCTGTAACCTTGTTATGGGCTAAGGGGGCCCAGCCTGAAGGCCAGTTAGGGGGGGATTTGGGGTGAGTGCTTATTTTTGCCTTGGGTGCCCCTGGAACTATAGCGGGGTGACTGTTACCCCAATGTTTCTATATATCTGTAACCTTGTTATGGGCTAAGGGGGCCCAGCCTGAAGGCCAGTTAGGGGGGGATTTGGGGTGCTTATTTGTGCCCTGGGTACCCCTGGAACTATAGTGGGGTGACTGTTACCCCAATGTTTCTATATATCTGTAACCTTGTTATGGGCTAAGGGGGCCCAGCCTGAAGGCCAGTTAGGGGGGGATTTGGGGTGAGGGCTTATTTGTGCCCTGGGTACCCCTGGAACTATAGCACTGTTACCCCAATGTTTCTATATATCTGTAACCTTGTTATGGGCTAAGGGGGCCCAGCCTGTAGGCCAGTTAGGGGGGGGATTTGGGGTGAGTGCTTATTTGTGCCCTGGGTACCCCTGTAACTATAGCGGGGTGACTGTTACACCAATGTTTCTATATATCTGTAACCTTGTTATGGGCTAAGGGGGCCCAGCCTGAAGGCCAGTTAGGGGGGGGATTTGGGGTGAGTGCTTATTTGTGCCCTGGGTACCCCTGGAACTATAGCGGGGTGACTGTTACCCCAATGTTTCTATATATCTGTAACCTTGTTATGGGCTAAGGGGGCCCAGCCTGAAGGCCAGTTAGGGGGGGATTTGGGGTGAGTGTTATTTGTGCCCTGGGTACCCCTGTAACTATAGCGGGGTGACTGTTACACCAATGTTTCTATATATCTGTAACCTTGTTATGGGCTAAGGGGGCCCAGCCTGAAGGCCAGTTAGGGGGGGATTTGGGGTGAGTGCTTATTTGTGCCCCGGGTACCCCTGGAACTATAGCGGGGTGACTGTTACCCCAATGTTTCTATATATCTGTAACCTTGTTATGGGCTAAGGGGGCCCAGCCTGAAGGCCAGTTAGGGGGGGATTTGGGGTGAGTGCTTATTTGTGCCCCGGGTACCCCTGGAACTATAGCAGGGTGCACTGAGTGGATCTAAAAGCGGTTCTGTGGGGCTGGGGCCCAGTCTGTATGTTGGACTGGGTGCTGTGCAGATAAAGTTCTGTGGGTCGGGCAGAAGGGCAGCTCTGGTACAGACGCTTGGGTATTTATAGGGGGGGGGGAGCTGGAGACGCCGTGGGTATTTATAGGGGGGGGAGTTGGAGTCGTTGCTCTGTGACGCATGGGTTTGTGTTGCTCAGGAATCCCAGGCACCAGGCTGCGGGGCCACAAATAGACTGAATATTCCCAGTGGCCCTTTGTAATCCGATAACTATTTCCTTTATTTTTGGGCTCAAGAACTGGTCGCTGGTTAAATTTTTACTGGTGAGGGGCTAACGGGGTGGGTGAGTGAAACATGCACAGGGCTAGGGCCCGAGGGATGGAGATAAGGGAGGTCGAGACCCCAAAACTCAGGGGCCCAACACCTCCCAATATGTCACCTCAGTTAAATGGAGCTGGATCTTGCTGCCTGGTTGCTAGGGGCAATAGGGGCATTTAAATATCCTCCGCCCCTTTCCTGTTCATTTATCTCCTGGTCCATCAATCGAACCCCTGACTGTGTGGTAGGTTGCTAGGGTTACTGAGCATAGTAACCTGATGGCAACGTAGTGCAAGGTTGAGAGTGCTTCTCAATGCAACCCCCCGGTACAAAGAGAGGAGCCCCTGGGGCACAAGAGCAGGACTGCTGCCCCCCAGACCCATAGAGAGAGTCAGGGGAGTTGGGGGGGGGAGTTGGCGCTGGGCAGTTGTTTCCCCTTTAGTTCAGGGTATTAAATGGCACGATGTCGGGATAATCGGCATTAAAGGGGCGGCACAAACCGAATGAGATCTGCAGCTGGAACGTATTGCCGGCAGGGTGCTGGGAGTTATTGCTGGGAGTTGTCATTCATTGGGGCAGGGGGTGGGGGGGGGGCTACAAATGCCATTTGGCTGCCGGGGGCAATGACTGGGGGCATTTCTGGTTTGCAGTCAGTGCAAAAATCACCTGAAATCTAAATATACACAGTAACAGGCCATGTATGGGTCACTTCCCTGAGGAGCTTACAATCTAACTCCTGCCAGTGAGGGTAATGAGGGAAAATAACAGGAGGGATGTCTGGATGAACAGATTATTTGCTATGAGGGTTCTCCTTACCCCCCCCCCCCCCCCCCTTTTCAAGCTTCACCCACTGGCTAATTAGCTATGAATAGAAATGTTAACTGCATGGCGGCACAGAAATCCATATAGTCTGCAGCGTGCATTTACATTCACTGTCGTGTGTGTGTGGCTGGTCAGAACCAATGGCAGTACCAGCACCGGGTAGCGTATGGCTGGCTGTCTCTGGGGCAGATAGAACCCCCCCACAAAATGCCCCACGATTGTTACAGAACCTGCTGCACTCACTACACCCCTAGTTCAACCCCAGTCGGCTCCCCCCATTAATCAGATAATACCCCGGCCGGAGGGTGCAGTTGGATCTGTAGCAATACGTAAATAAATCGGGGCAGTGCCGTAATGAATCCCTCGGTCGTTAGTACATAACACCGCTTGGGTCCAATAGAACTTGTGTCTTACTTACTCGTGCCCCCCCCCCAGGAGCTGAAAGATGCCACTTTATGCCCCCCAGCAGGTTGAGGGACACTGAATGCACCAAAATACAACTCCCACTTGCTGTAAGGGGATCATGGGAGTTGCAGTTTTGTGCGTCACTTTTGTTGCGTATTGTGCGTCACTACAGGCACCATTTCACTGCCAGTGGGGCCCCCGCTGTTTGGGGAATAATAGCCTCTGGGAAGGGACTGGGGCTGACAGACATATTGCCCTGTGCCCCCCAGCACTTAGTACACCCCGGTGCCCGGGCAAGGGGCTCATTATGGGCAATTAAAGTGCCAGAGACTGCTCCGTGCCACTGAATTGAATGGGGTTTCCCTGCGGCCGTTATTCCATAAGATCGGGAGTTTCCCCGGCATCGCCCTGAGTAATCCGGCCAATCAGGGAGTGAGGCCTGCGCCGTGCGTCCTGCTCTCTCGGCAACTAGCGGGGCAGCTCCCTCCTCCTCTCGCTGTATAAATATTGTGTCTGTCTCTGGCAAATGTCACTGGGTCTGAGTGAGTGGAAAGAGAAGAGACCCCACTCAAGGTGGAGAATTCCCTGTGTACCCCAAGGTCTGTCTCTCTCTGTCTGACTGTCTCTCTCCCTGTCTGACTGTCTCTCTCCCTGTCTGACTGTCTCCCTGTCTCCCCGCACACACGCCTGGTTATTCACAGACACAGTTGCCCCCCACTCATTAATGTGCCACGCAGTATTTGGCCCGTTGCCCCATGTTTGTGCCAACCATCTCTCCGTTACAGTGCCAGTCCCGGCAGCCATTGCAAACCGTCCAATGCCAAGTCCCCCCCTCCCTGCCGGTTTGGGCATGAAGCGGTTAAACATAAGGGCCCATTGCCAAGCTGAGAGCAGAACCCGCTGTGCTGGCACTCGGTACAACTTGGTCCAATTGCTGCAGGAATTATGGGAAAGAACCTGACATCACCGGATCTGTTGGCGCCACCTCCCTGGCACTTTGCATTTCAAAGCCGTTGGCGGAACCAAGGAATCATTGGGCACTGAATTGGCTGCAGCCCCCTTGTTTGTTCCCCCTGAATGATTGGAGGAGAAATGGGAGCCCCACTTTTCTAATGTAAATGATTGGGGGGGGGGGGTTCTGCAGAACAAATTGGCCCCTTTCCCCCCAGCCTGACCTGGAAGCTGCCATTGTGCTAAAACTTCTGTTCTAGGGCAGAACTGAGTTCATTGGGCCCAAACGTGTGGTACTGGCAGTGCCGGATATTGTGGGCCAATAACTGCCCCCCCCCCCCCCCCCCAGGATTGGAACAGGAGATAACAGCCCCCCCCTGTGCCCGGTGCCATCTCTCTCCATGGGGCAATTGGCCCCTCCCTCCCACGGAAATAAATCGGGGAGAAACGTCCAACACTGAGGTTTGTGGAAGCAGGAAAATGTTACCGGGCCGGACTCGCTGCCAAGCGCTGACTTGGATTTTCCGTGAGCAATTTCCCCGGAACGTCTTTGCCATAAATCAGGATCATGGAATGTGTGAGTCGGGCACAGAACCCCCCTATGCAGCGAGTGGAAAGTGCCGCCTGGGCCCACATTCCCCCCAGAATCCCTCTCCTGTGGTTCTGAAATGGAAAATGCAACGGGATTCGGGCCCCTGGGAGGCGCAGTCGTGGCCCCCGGCACAAAATGCGTCGGATTCAGTGTCTGGTTCTGGGGCAGTTTGTTTTGGGTTTATAAGAACCTTCCCCAATTCTGCGCCTGTTTTAGCCGGTACTTTGGGCCCCATCTGAGGGCCCCTTGGGCGGAACCTGTGGGTCAGAGCCCAGTGATTAGGGACACGTTACTCCCGGTCTGTAAGAGTCAGAACAGATTCCCTCAGGTTCTGACCCAATAGACATGGAGGTTATTTATGGGCACCAAGTATTGGGCCCAGTGGTGTATAAATATCTGCCCCTGGGGTTGTGCAGTCGGGGTGCAAGTGTATTTGGCCCTTAATCTTTGGGGCCACAGGGCCGGGTGTGTATATAAACAAACTGACGGATATTTATCTTGGGTTACTAAGCAACAGGATCCCCAGTGTAGAAAGGGGGCGCTGTCAGTCTTGGGGCCCCTGCGGGTGGGGGGGGCTGAGTCACAGCTAAACACAAGCAGATGTTGCTGAAAGTGTTACTCAGCGTTTAAGCACGAACCCCAGGGGGGCAGCGAGGGGCCCCGGTCTGTCACAGGCACCAACTCTGCTCTCCACCCTTTCTTTGCCGGAAGATTAAAGTGGACTTGGTACTGTTTGTTTCTCTGTTCCAGGGGTACTGGTGCTGCCCGGTGGGGGTGTGTGTTCTGATCTGCTATACTGGGGATGCTGGGCAGGTTCTGATCCGGTGTGGTGGGGGTGCTGCAGGTAGGGGTACTGCTCTGTGCATCTCAGGGGGTTCTGATCCGGTGTGGTGGGGGTGGGGGTGCAGGGGGTACTGCTCTGTGCATCTCAGGGGGTTCTGATCCGGTGTGGCAGGGGGTGGGGGTGCAGGGGGTACTGCTCTGTGCATCTCAGGGGGTTCTGATCCGGTGTGGCAGGGGGTGGGGGTGCAGGGGGTACTGCTCTGTGCATCTCAGGGGGTTCTGATCCGGTGTGGCAGGGGGTGGGGGTGCAGGGGGTACTGCTCTGTGCATCTCAGGGGGTTCTGATCCGGTGTGGTGGGGGTGCTGCAGATAAAGGGCTTCTGCTCTGTGCATCTCAGGGGGTTCTGATCCGGTGTGGCAGGGGGTGGGGGTGCAGGGGGTACTGCTCTGTGCATCCTGGTAGAGCTGGGCGGTATGACCAAAAATTTATATCACGGTATTTTTCAAAATGATATCGGTGTCACGGTATTTGACGGTATTTTTTTTTTCCATGAATGATTAGGGGTTAACCCCATTTCCTAATAAATTAGAGAATAATTACTGCAGTATTGAAAATCAGTCGTAAGGTAAATCCGGCAGGCTTAGGTTCCCAGGCAAGGCCGCAGACAACACAGGAGGAGGCGTTTGATAGCTTTAAATACCCCCCACGCATGCGCAGAACCGGCGCCGTCAGCGCATCACGGCCGCACACGTGAGTACCCTGACACCCCGGTATTGCGGTGTCTGAAAAATGAATATAGTTTGATATAAACCCCCCCCCACCCTGTGCTGAGAGCGATATAAAGCCCCCCACCCCGTTCTGAGAGTGATATAAACCCCCCCACCCTGTGCTGAGAGTGATATAAACCCCCCCCACCCCATGCTGAGAGCGATATAAGCCCCCCACCCCATGCTGAAAGCGATATAAGCCCCCCACCCCATGCCAGAGAGTGATATAAGCCCCCCACCCCGTGCCAGAGAGTGATATAAAGCCCCCCCCAGGGCCGCGGCGCAGTGTTCTGACCTCATGCAGGAACTATTCTGTGGTCCGGGCGGGCGGGGGGGATAAACACTACAGTGGGATTTTTCACAGTAAATGAGAAAATTGGTGGGAAGTGTCACCAGCGCAGGAATAAACTGCCCCCCAGGGGCTGATACGGCCGGGGCACTGAGTGTGGGGCAAATCGGGTCAGTCTCCATGACAGACATTAATGTGACTGGAAAATCCCATCAGATCAGCAGTGCAGGGGGGTTCTGTGGCACCAGATCCCTAATGTGTGAGGGAATTCTATTGGCCTCGGACAGGAACCTGTTGGTATGAGGGCAAGATGGAGACAGTAGGGCAAGATGGAGACAGTAGGGCAAGATGGAGACAGTAGGGCAAGATGGAGACAGTAGGGCAAGATGGAGACAGTAGGGCAAGATGGAGACAGTAGGGCAAGATGGGGACAGTAGGGCAAGATGGGGACAGTAGGGTAAGATGGGGACAGTAGGGCAAGATGGGGACAGTAGGGCAAGATGGAGACAGTAGGGCAAGATGGAGACAGTAGGGCAAGATGGAGACAGTAGGGCAAGATGGGGACAGTAGGGTAAGATGGGGACAGTAGGGCAAGATGGAGACAGTAGGGCAAGATGGGGACAGTAGGGTAAGATGGAGACAGTAGGGCAAGATGAAGACAGTAGGACAAGATGGGGACAGTAGGGTAAGATGGAGACAGTAGGGCAAGATGGAGACAGTAGGGCAAGATGGGGACAGTAGGGCAAGATGGAGACAGTAGGGCAAGATGAAGACAGTAGGACAAGATGGGGACAGTAGGGTAAGATGGAGACAGTAGGGCAAGATGGAGACAGTAGGGCAAGATGGGGACAGTAGGGCAAGATGGAGACAGTAGGGCAAGATGGAGACAGTAGGGCAAGATGGGGACAGTAGGGCAAGATGGAGTTGATGGGCAGACACAAACCATGCCCCTAATTGAGGAAGTGAATTAGTGACAGGGGGGCAGTGCCACAGACACACACACATGGGGGGGGGGGGGGGGGCCAGGGGGGTCTTAAAACTCCTCTTACAGTTCTTTCCCTTTAAGGGCGAGTAGCTGGGTGGGGTGGGGGTGGGTGACCCTGCTCCCAGAGGCCGGAATTCCCCGCGTGGCTGCCATATTTAGGTGCCCTATATTTTGGGCCGGCTATTTAGGAGTTCAGCTGTTGCCCCCCCCCGGCCCCTCCTGGGGAAGAGAATTAGGGAACCGGCTGTTTTCACCCCAAACAAAAGCTTGGGAAATGGGCTCATTAACGAGCAGATTAATGAGCAGAATTGGTCCCAGCCAATCAGTGGCTGCTGCTGTGGGACGTTTATTGCACAGAAATTTGCTTGAAATAAATGCACCCCCCCCCCCCCCGGGGTCTCAGTTCTTTGGCTTTTTGTTTTCCCTGGAAATCTCTCAGACACATCGGAGTCTCCTGCCAGGTCCAGCAAAACCTCAGGCCGGATGGGTGTCAGCTCTGTGGGCATGAATGGGGGTCTCTATGCAGGGGGCCCAGGGGATTGCGCAGTGTCGGGGGGGGGGGGCAGATTCATATTGGGAAATGTTTATAGAGTTCCCTGCTGGGCTGAGAGTTCTACCCGCCCTCCCTGCAACCAGGGGGCTGTGTTGGCCGCAACCACTTGCTGGGGGGGGGCAGCTTTATATAGGAAATTTTATGAGGGAGACTTTTATTAAATATGTGGGCAGTTTGCACTGTTACTGGGGGTCTGTGTGTGCGGTGTAGTCCTATGGGATAGGGGGCTCTGCAGAGGGGCTGGGGTATTAGGGTTAGTAAGGCAAGGGGGTACCATGGGATGGGGCTGTAACTGGGGGACAGTGTGTATAGTAAGGCAAGGGGGTACCATGGGATGGGGCTGTAACTGGGGGACAGTGTGTATAGTAAGGCAAGGGGGGTACCATGGGATGGGGCTGTAACTGGGGGACAGTGTGTATAGTAAGGCAAGGGGGTACCATGGGATGGGGGCTGTAAACTGGGGACAGTGTGTATAGTAAGCAAGGTGGGCGTACCATGGGGATGGGGCTGTAACTGGGGACAGTGTGTATAGTAGCAAGGTGGGTACCATGGGATGGGGCTGTAACTGGGGGACAGTGTGTATAGTAAGGCAAGGGGGGTACCATGGGATGGGGCTGTAACTGGGGGACAGGTGTGTATAGTAAGGCAAGGGGGGTACCATGGGATGGGCGCTGTAACTGGGGATGGTGTGTATAGTAAGGCAAGGGGGTACCATGGGATGGGGTTGTAACTGGGGACAGTGTGTAAGTAAGGCAAGGGGGTACCATGGACTGGGGTTGTAACTGGGGACAGTGTGTATAGTAAGGCAAGGGGGTACCATGGGATGGGCTGTAACTGGGGGACAGTGTGTATAGTAAGGCAAGGGGTGGTACCATGGATGGGGCTGTAACTGGGGGACAGTGTGTATAGTAAGGCAAGGTGGTACCATGGGATGGGGCTGTAACTGGGGCGACAGTGTGTATAGTAAGGCAAGGGGGTACCATGGGATGGGGCTGTAACTGGGGGACAGTGTGTATAGTTAAGGCAAGGTGGTACCATGGGATGGGGTTGTAACTGGGGGACAGTGTGTATAGTAAGGCAAGGGGGGTACCATGGGATGGGGCTGTAACTGGGGGACAGTGTGTATAGTAAGGCAAGGTGGTACCATGGGATGGGGCTGTAACTGGGGGACAGTGTGTATAGTAAGGCAAGGGGTACCATGGGATGGGGTTGTAACTGGGGGACAGTGTGTATAGTAAGGCAAGGGGGTACCATGGGATGGGGCTGTAACTGGGGGACAGTGTGTATAGTAAGGCAAGGTGGTACCATGGGATGGGGCTGTAACTGGGGGACAGTGTGTATAGTAAGGCAAGGGGGTACCATGGGATGGGGTTGTAACTGGGGGACAGTGTGTATAGTAAGGCAAGGGGGTACCATGGGATGGGGCTGTAACTGGGGGACAGTGTATAGTAAGGCAAGGTGGTATCAAGGTTGCCCAGTAGTGTTGAGCCAAACCTCCAGGGACAGTGAGTTGTAGTAGAACAAGAGCGGGGGGTGAGACCCCACACAGGATGTTTTGCCTTTAGCCGCAGTCTTATATTTGCCCCTGTCTCTCTCTCTCCTTTCCCAGTGTTGAGGGGGACGTTCCAGGGAATGAGAGCGGCGGCTCGTTAGACGGCACCAGTTACCACCAAGGGGCAATTACACACAGCTCATCGCTGAGTCCGGATCAGTACGATCACCCCCCGTACGGCATTTACCCAGTGACTCCCGGCCAGAGGTCCCGCCGGCCCAAGCTCCAACACTCCACCTCCATATTGCGCAAACAGGCCGAGGAGGACGCCATTAAAAGGTCGCGCTCGTTATCGGAGAGCTATGAGTTGTCATCAGATCTACAGGACAAGCAGGTAAGTACCCCCCGGGCGGGGTCTCCTGATGCCCCTCTACCTCCTATGGGTGCCCCATTCCTCTAGCGCACCATAATCTGCCCTAGGGACAGGTAGTACGTACAGTGTGGGGGTATATATGGGGGTATGTACAGTGTGGGCGTATATATGGGGGTATATACAGTGTGGGGGTACGAACACTATGGGGGTATGTACAGTATGAGTGGCTTCAGCTCTAAAGGGTTAAAGGGCCGGAAGCACCTGGTGCATTTCTGTGTCTTGTTAACCCGACCCCCTTTTTCCCTTCCCCCCTTTTTCCTTTCCCTTTTTCTTCCCCCCCCCTTTTCCCTTTCCCCCTTTTTCCCTCCCCCCCCTTTTTCCCTTTCCCCCCCTTTTTCCCTTTTCCCCCCTTTTCCTTTTCCCTTTCCCCCCCTTTTCCTTTTCCCCCCTTTTACTTTCCCCCCTTTTCCCTTCCCCCCTTTCCCCTTTTCCCTTTCCCCTTTTTCCCTTCCCTTTTTCTTCCCCCCCTTTCCCCTTTTCCCTTTCCCCTTTTCCCTTTCCCCTTTTTCCCTCCCCCCTTTTTCCCTCCCCCCCCTTTTTCCCTTTCTCCCTTTTCCTTTTCCTTTTCCCTTTCCCTTTTCCTTTTCCCTTTCCCTTCCCCCCTTTTCCCTTTCCCCCCTTTTCCTTTTCCCCCCCTTTTCCCTTCCCCTTTTTCCCCTTTTCCCTTTCCCCCTTTTCCCTTTCCCCCTTTTTCCCATCCCCCCTTTTTCCCCGCCCCCCCTTTTTCCCTCCCCCCCTTTTTCCCTCCCCCCCTTTTTCCCTTTCCCCCTTTTTCCCTTTCCCCCTTTTCCTTTTCCCCCCTTTTCCTTTTCCCCCCTTTTCCCTTTTCCCTTTTTCCTTTCCCATTTCCTGTGGTGCAGGAGTCGGGCCTGACCGTGCAGCCAGAAGTTCCGACTCCTGAGCCCCCGCAGGAAATGTCTCTTTGCTTTATGAGAAACGAACAGTCTCATTGGTGCCTTTGCTCTGTCTCTGCAGGTGGAAATGCTGGAGCGCAAATATGGAGGCCGTCTCGTAAGCAGACATGCCGCCCGCACCATCCAGACCGCGTTCCGCCAGTACCAGATGAACAAGAACTTTGAGCGGCTGAGAAGTTCCATGTCGGAGAATCGCATGTCGCGGCGCATCGTTCTCTCCAACATGAGGATGCAGTTTTCCTTCGAGGGCCCCGAGAAAGTCCACAGCTCGTATTTCGAGGGGAAACAGGTGTCGCTGAGCAACGACGGCCCCAAAATGGGGCGCATGGTTCAGTCCGAATGCGGAGACCGCGGCGAGCAAACGGCCATGAAGTCGCCGGCGGCCTCCAGTGACTTTGCGGACGCCATTACGGAGCTGGAGGACGCTTTCTCGCGGCAGGTCAAGTCCCTGGCGGAGTCCATAGACGACGCTTTAAACTGCCGCAGCCTCCACGCGGACGAGGGCCAATCGGCCGATCCGATCAGGGGGCGGGAGATGGAGCGCAGCAGTTCGGGGCAGCTGAAAGCGGCGCATAATCTCGACCACAGGAAACTGGACGAAATGACGGCGTCCTACAGCGACGTGACTCTGTACATCGACGAGGAAGAGCTGTCCCCTCCTCTCCCTCTCTCCCAGTCCGGAGACAGAACCCCGAGCACAGAATCCGAACTGAGACTCAGGTCTATGAACTCTCAGGAGTACTGGTCCATGACGCACAAGGAGGACAAGTTGGACACGGACACCAGCTGTAGGAGCACCCCCTCTCTGGACTGCCAGGACCACCGGTCGCGGATCGACCACCTACCGCTGCTCACCATCGAGCCGCCCAGCGACAGTTCCGTGGATCTCAGCGACCGCTCGGAACGAGGGTCCGTAAAGAGGCAAAATGTGTACGAGAGGGGGATCCCCAATCAGCAGGGGAGCCCCAAGCACATCCCCCATATCCCCACTAAGATTTTACCCCGCGAGGAGGAGCAGCCCCGCCACAGGCCCCGCCCCATAGACGCCCAATTGATCATTAACGGCACCATCAACCGGCAGAGTAAGTCGGAATCGGACTATTCCGACGGCGACAACGACAGTATCAACAGCACGTCCAACTCCAACGACACCATCAACTGCAGCTCCGAGTCGTCCCGCGACAGCCTACGGGAACAGACGCTCAGCAAGCAGACCTATCACAAGGAGACGCGCAACAGCTGGGATTCTCCGGCCTTCAGCAACGATGTCATCAGGAAACGCCACTATCGGATTGGCTTAAACCTATTCAACAAGTAAGTAGTGTCTGGATATCGGATCCTCTGCTTTTTAACCCAAAATCAATGCACTCTGGGCTAAAATGCAACGAACGAGCAGATGTAGAACAAGATGGAGACAGTAGGGCAAGATGGAGACAGTAGGGCAAGATGGAGACAGTAGGGCAAGATGGATACAGTAGGGCAAGATGGGGACAGTAGGACAAGATGGAGACAGTAGGACAAGATGGAGACAGTAGGACAAGATGGGGACAGTAGGGCAAGATGGAGACAGTAGGACAAGATGGGGACAGTAGGGCAAGAGGGAGACAGTAGGGCAAGATGGGGACAGTAGGGCAAGAGGGAGAAAGTAGGGCAAGAGGGAGACAGTAGGGCAAGATGGGGACAGTAGGGCAAGATGGGGACAGTAGGGCAAGATGGAGACAGTAGGGCAAGATGGGGACAGTAGGGCAAGATGGGGACAGTAGGGCAAGATGGAGACAGTAGGGCAAGATGGAGACAGTAGGGCAAGAGGGAGACAGTAGGACAAGATGGATACAGTAGGGCAAGATGGATACAGTAGGGCAAGATGGGGACAGTAGGGCAAGATGGATACAGTAGGGCAAGATGGGGACAGTAGGGCAAGATGGATACAGTAGGGCAAGATGGGGACAGTAGGGCAAGATGGGGACAGTAGGGCAAGATGGGGACAGTAGGGCAAGAGGGAGACAGTAGGGCAAGAGGGAGACAGTAGGGCAAGATGGAGACAGTAGGGCAAGAGGGATACAGTAGGGCAAGATGGATACAGTAGGGCAAGATGGATACAGTAGGGCAAGATGGAGACAGTAGGCAAGATGGAGACAGTAGGGCAAGATGGGGACAGTAGGGCAAGAGGGAGACAGTAGGACAAGATGGGGACAGTAGGGCAAGATGGGGACAGTAGGGCAAGAGGGAGACAGTAGGGCAAGATGGGGACAGTAGGACAAGATGGGGACAGTAGGGCAAGAGGGAGACAGTAGGGCAAGATGGGGACAGTAGGGCAAGAGGGAGAAAGTAGGGCAAGAGGGAGAAAGTAGGGCAAGAGGGAGACAGTAGGGCAAGATGGGGACAGTAGGGCAAGATGGAGACAGTAGGGCAAGATGGGGACAGTAGGGCAAGATGGGGACAGTAGGGCAAGATGGAGACAGTAGGGCAAGATGGAGACAGTAGGGCAAGATGGAGACAGTAGGGCAAGAGGGAGACAGTAGGACAAGATGGATACAGTAGGGCAAGATGGATACAGTAGGGCAAGATGGGGACAGTAGGGCAAGATGGGGACAGTAGGGCAAGATGGGGACAGTAGGGCAAGATGGGGACAGTAGGGCAAGATGGAGACAGTAGGGCAAGATGGAGACAGTAGGGCAAGATGGAGACAGTAGGGCAAGAGGGAGACAGTAGGGCAAGAGGGAGACAGTAGGGCAAGATGGGACAGTTAGGACAAGATGGGGACAGTAGGGCAAGAGGGAGACAGTAGGGCAAGATGGAGACAGTAGGGCAAGATGGAGACAGTAGGGCAAGAGGGAGACAGTAGGGCAAGAGGGAGACAGTAGGGCAAGATGGGGACAGTAGGACAAGATGGGGACAGTAGGGCAAGAGGGAGACAGTAGGGCAAGATGGGGACAGTAGGGCAAGATGGAGACAGTAGGGCAAGAGGGAGACAGTAGGACAAGATGGATACAGTAGGGCAAGATGGATACAGTAGGGCAAGATGGGGACAGTAGGGCAAGATGGATACAGTAGGGCAAGATGGGGACAGTAGGGCAAGATGGGGACAGTAGGGCAAGATGGGGACAGTAGGGCAAGATGGGGACAGTAGGGCAAGATGGGGACAGTAGGGCAAGAGGGAGACAGTAGGGCAAGAGGGAGACAGTAGGGCAAGATGGAGACAGTAGGGCAAGAGGGAGACAGTAGGGCAAGAGGGATACAGTAGGGCAAGATGGATACAGTAGGGCAAGAGGGAGACAGTAGGGCAAGATGGAGACAGTAGGGCAAGATGGAGACAGTAGGACAAGATGGAGACAGTAGGACAAGATGGAGACAGTAGGACAAGATGGAGACAGTAGGACAAGATGGGGACAGTAGGGCAAGATGGGGACAGTAGGACAAGATGGGGACAGTAGGGCAAGATGGGGACAGTAGGACAAGATGGGGACAGTAGGGAAAGTGGGAGACAGTAGGACAAGATGGAGACAGTAGGGCAAGATGGGGACAGTAGGACAAGATGGAGACAGTAGGACAAGATGGGGACAGTAGGGCAAGAGGGTGACAGTAGGACAAGATGGGGACAGTAGGGAAAGAGGGAGACAGTAGGGCAAGATGGGGACAGTAGGACAAGATGGAGACAGTAGGACAAGATGGGGACAGTAGGACAAGATGGAGACAGTAGGACAAGATGGAGACAGTAGGGCAAGATGGGGACAGTAGGGCAAGATGGAGACAGTAGGGCAAGATGGGGACAGTAGGGCAAGATGGGGACAGTAGGGCAAGATGGGGACAGTAGGGCAAGATGGAGACTGTAGGACAAGATGGGGACAGTAGGGCCCACATTATATAAACAGTTGGTCCCTGATAAGGCACCCCATAGAATGAGCAGGGTGTATGCCGGATGAGTTTGGTCTGACCATTATAGGGGCCTGTGGGGACCCGCAGGACAGGGCCATAGCAACACTACTGGATACATTGGTTCGGCCCAAGGTTATGGGGGGGGCTTATTGGCCCGTGCCTTACTGCTATGGGTAAAGATGTCTCCCATTCTGCCCAGTTTGCTCCTATAATGAGAATAACAGCTGCGGCTGTAGCACCCCCTCCCCACCTGCTGCCCCCTCAGCCCCCTCTTCCCATGGGGATGGTGACAAGCCATATGAACTGCCTGCAGGGGGTTATAGGGATCCTGCCCCTGTATCCCCTGTGAGTAGTGGCGGCGCCTTCCTGCCCTTTGTTGGGGCAACAGGGATACATAACACATGTAGAGTGACCCCATATATTTATACCCCCCCCCCACACACACACACACACACACAGGAGGAAGTTGACTGGCAACTTTGCACTTTGTCTTAATTTAATTTAATTTAATTTTTTTTGCCTTTAGTTATTTTCCTATTTCCTGTGTCTCTGCCTGTGCCCCCCATCTGCCCCTCCCGCCTTGTGCCCCCCATCTGCCCCTCCCGCCTTGTGCCCCTCAAAATAACATGAAGCGCCGGTGCAGAAAGTTGGTGCAATTCTGATGCTATTAATGGGGGGGTGAAGGCATGTTCTGTATAGTGCCACTGGGCCCCCCTGCAGGGTTATTCCCCTGCCCATCTAATGCTCATTCTTTGTGATGGCAAATACTTGGTTGCTATGAGCAGTGATAGTAACAACCAGATACAAACAGTAAATGTCGGACGAGAAAGCTCCAGTACAAATCCCGAGCAGCTTCCTGGGAAGGGGCCTCCTCTTACCCCAGCCTGTACCTCCCTACTGCCCCCTCCAGTCCTATAGTGGCATCACTTAGATTGCAAGCTTTTATGGTTAGTCCCCTGGGTATAGACATATATGACTTAACCCTTGCCTTGCCACATGCTGAAACAACAAAAACTCACAAAAACATGTGAAACGGCTTCTAGTGTCTCATTAATTGAAACTCCCAGAAACCTCATTCCTGCCTACAGTACCTGCCATTGGGACTTAGTAACTGGCTGAGAAAAGATCCAAATGTCAAGTTCATCTTCTTGTCTTTAACTTAGTAACAAAGCAAAGTAACAACGGTCACCCCATGGTATTGTTCCAAAGGGGATGTAAACATTGTTTCAGGAGTCAGAACCAGCAGTGCAGAGAAGGGAAAGGGACAGACACAGTGACAGTTACACATAACTATAAACCCAGTGAGAATGAGGAATGAATGGGTATTGGGGAGTTGTATCAGGAGTCAGAACCAGCAGTGCAGGGAAGGGAAAGGGACAGACACAGTGACAGTTACACATAACTATAAACCCAGTGAGAATGAGGAATGAATGGATATTGGGGAGTTTGTATCAGGAGTCAGAACCAGCAGTGCAGGGAAGGGAAAGGGACAGACACCAGTGACAGTTACACATAAACTATAAACCCAGTGAGAATGAAGGAATGAATGGTATTGGGGAGTTGTATCAGGAGTCAGAACCAGCAGTGCAGGGAAGGGAAAGGGACAGACACAGTGACAGTTACACATAACTATAAACCCAGTGAGAATGAGGAATGAATGGATATTGGGGAGTTGTATCAGGAGTCAGAACCAGCAGTGCAGGGAAGGGAAAGGGACAGACACAGTGACAGTTACACATAACTATAAACCCAGTGAGAATGAGGGATGAATGGATATTGGGGAGTTGTATCAGGAGTCAGAACCAGCAGTGCAAGGGAAGGGAAAGGGACAGACACAGTGACAGTTACACATAACTATAAACCCAGTGAGAATGAGTAATGAATGGATATTGGGGAGTTGTTATCAGGGAGTCAGAACCAGCAGTGCAGGGAAGGGAAAGGGACAGACACAGTGACAGTTACACATAACTATAAACCCAGTGAGAATGAGGAATGAATGGGTATTGGGGAGTTGTATCAGGAGTCAGAACCAGCAGTGCAGGGAAGGGAAAGGGACAGACACAGTGACAGTTACACATAACTATAAACCCAGTTGAGAATGAGGAATGAATGGATATTGGGGAGTTGTATCAGGAGTCAGAACCAGCAGTGCAGGGAAGGGAAAGGGACAGACACAGTGACAGTTACACATAACTATAAACCCAGTGAGAATGAGGGAATGAATGGATATTGGGGAGTTGTATCAGGAGTCAGAACCAGCAGTGCAGGGAAGGGAAAGGGACAGACACAGTGACAGTTACACATAACTATAAACCCAGTGAGAATGAGGAATGAATGGATATTGGGGAGTTGTATCAGGAGTCAGAACCAGCAGTGCAGGGAAGGGAAAGGGACAGACACAGTGACAGTTACACATTAACTATAAACCCAGTGAGAATGAGGAATGAATGGATATTGGGGAGTTGTATCAGGAGTCAGAACCAGCAGTGCAGGGAAGGGAAAGGGACAGACACAGTGACAGTTACACATAACTATAAACCCAGTGAGAATGAGGAATGAATGGATATTGGGGAGTTGTATCAGGAGTCAGAACCAGCAGTGCAGGGAAGGGAAAGGGACAGACACAGTGACAGTTACACATAACTATAAACCCAGTGAGAATGAGGAATGAATGGATATTGGGGAGTTGTATCAGGAGTCAGAACCAGCAGTGCAGGGAAGGGAAAGGGACAGACACAGTGACAGTTACACATAACTATAAACCCAGTGAGAATGAGGAATGAATGGATATTGGGGAGTTGTATCAGGAGTCAGAACCAGCAGTGCAGGGAAGGGAAAGGGACAGACACAGTGACAGTTACACATAACTATAACCCAGTGAGAATGAGGAATGAATGGATATTGGGGAGTTGTATCAGGAGTCAGAACCAGCAGTGCAGGGAAGGGAAAGGGACAGACACAGTGACAGTTACACATAACTATAAACCCAGTGAGAATGAGGAATGAATGGATATTGGGGAGTTGTATCAGGAGTCAGAACCAGCAGTGCAGGGAAGGGAAAGGGACAGACACAGTGACAGTTACACATAACTATAAACCCAGTGAGAATGAGGAATGAATGGATATTGGGGAGTTGTATTTGGGCAATATGTTATATTTGGGTTTATATCCCCTTTAAAGCCAATATGAGAGCCCAGAGGAGGTCTCCGGACCAGCTCTAAACATCACAGTGGGTTCTGGTTCTGATTCTCCCCTTTGTGTTTGCAGGAAGCCGGAGAAGGGGATCCAGTACCTGATAGAGAGGGGGTTCGTGCCGGACACGCCGGTCGGGGTGGCACATTTTCTGCTGCAGAGGAAGGGGCTGAGCCGGCAGATGATCGGAGAATTTCTGGGGAACCGGCAGAAGCAGTTCAACAGGGACGTCCTGGAGTAAGTGTTGTAGGGGGCGGAGCTACAAAATACAGGCCGTAGCAACCTTACAGTTGGTCTTAATTGTTTTTCTGATTATGTTTCTGTTCGGCCTCTCTCTATATAGCAAGCACTATATACCTTCTTTCATTTATAGTCATGCATTTCAACCCTTACCTGGTTGCTAGGGTCAGGGACCCTGGTGGTTCAAAGCCATCAACAACAACATTCACATCATCAATAAATCCTGTAATTAACTGATTGGTTCCTTTGTGAATGTCGACCTGTGTAGATTCCCCCTGGGGGGTAATAAACATCTGTATTCCCTATATGTATTTCCTGCGTGGGGTGCAACTGTGCCCAGGTGTGGGTAGGGGCCCCATGCCTGGCGCGGTTCTTGCCCCCAACCTGGCACGCGTCTTGCCCCTCAGCCTGGCACGGTTCTTGCCCCTCAGCCTGGCACGGTTCTTGCCCCTCAGCCTGGCACGGTTCTTGCCCCCCCCAGCCTTGCACGCGTCTTCCCCCCCAGCCTGGCACGGTTCTTGCCCCCCCCCCAGCCTGGCACGTGTCTTGCCCCCCCCAGCCTGGCACGTGTCTTGCCCCCCCCAGCCTGGCATGCGTCTTGCCCCCCCCAGCCTGGCACGCTTCTTGCCCCCCCAGCCTGGCACGGGTCTTGCCCCCCTCCAGCCTGGCACGTGTCTTTCCCCCCCCCCCAGCCTGGCACGCATATTGCCCCCCCCCGCCTGGAACGCGTCTTGCCCCCCCAGCTTGGCACGTGTCTTGCCCCCCCCCTGCCTGGAACGCGCCTTGCCCCCCCAGCTTGGCACACCTCATGCCTGACGATCAGTGTGTGCCAGGGCTGCTTTATTCTTCATTTTACTTATTTTTATTGTTCCCCTCTATTAATTTTGTTGCTGAATTCTGTACTTTTCCAAATCCATGATTTACCTCTGTACCCTGGGACCTGAATATTCTGTTTGGGGGCCAATGTGGTGGTGAGCAGGGGATGCAATAGGTTCAGTTGCGCTGACGCTTTACGCTCTGTGCCCCCCAGCTGTGTGGTGGATGAAATGGACTTTTCAGCAATGGAACTGGATGAAGCTCTCAGGAAATTCCAGGCTCACATTCGGGTGCAGGGGGAGGCGCAGAAGGTGGAGCGTTTGATTGAAGCCTTTAGGTAAAAGTTTGTACTGCTCCACTTATTCCCTGCCTAGCAACCAGGATACTTGTATTTGATTGGCTGCACCTTTGTGTCTTTCAGCCAACGATACTGCATCTGTAACCCCGGGGTTGTCCGGCAATTCCGCAACCCCGACACCATCTTCATCTTAGCGTTCGCCATCATCCTCCTCAATACGGACATGTACAGCCCCAACGTCAAGCCCGAGCGCAAGATGAAATTGGAGGATTTTGTGAAAAACTTACGAGGTAAATTATTCCCTCCAGCCAATCACATGGGGGGTACCCAGAAAACAAATAAGCACTCATCCCCAAATCCCCCCCTAACTGGCCTTCAGGCTGGGCCCCCTTAGCCCATAACAAGGTTACAGATATATAGAAACATTGGGGTAACAGTCACCCCGCTATAGTTCCAGGGGTACCCAGGGCACAAATAAGCACTCACCCCAAATCCCCCCCTAACTGGCCTTCAGGCTGGGGCCCCCTTAGCCCATAACAAGGTTACAGATATATAGAAACATTGGGGTAACAGTCACCCCGCTATAGTTCCAGGGGTACCCCGGGCACAATAAGCCACTCACCCCCAAATCCCCCCCTACTGGCCTTCAGGCTGGGCCCCCTTAGCCCATAACAAGGTTACAGATATATAGAAACATTGGGGTAACAGTCACCCTGCTTAGTTCCAGGGGTACCCAGGGCACAAATAAGCACTCACCCCAAATCCCCCCCTAACTGGCCTTCAGGCTGGGCCCCCTTAGCCCATAACAAGGTTACAGATATATAGAAACATTGGGGTAACAGTCACCCCGCTATAGTTCCAGGAGTACCCAGGGCACAAATAAGCACTCACCCCAAATCCCCCCCTAACTGGCCTGCAGGCTGGGCCCCCTTAGCCCATAACAAGGTTACAGATATATAGAAACATTGGGGTAACAGTCACCCTGCTATAGTTCCGGGGGGTACCCAGAAAACAAATAAGCACTCACCCCAAATCCCCCCCTAACTGGCCTTCAGGCTGGGCCCCCTTAGCCCATAACCAAGTTTACAGATATATAGAAACATTGGGGTAACAGTCACCCTGCTATAGTTCCAGGGGTACCCAGGGCACAAATAAGCACTCACCCCAAATCCCCCCTAACTGGCCTTCAGGCTGGGCCCCCTTAGCCCATACAAGGTTACAGATATATAGAAACATTGAGGTAACAGTCACCCTGCTATAGTTCTAGGGGTACCCAGGGCACAAATAAGCACTCACCCAAATCCCCCCTAATGGCCTTCAGGCTGGGCCCCCTTAGCCCATAACAAGGTTACAGATATATAGAAACATTGGGGTAACAGTCACCCCCGCTATAGTTCCAGGGGTACCCAGGGCACAAATAAGCACTCACCCCAAATCCCCCCCTAACTGGCCTTCAGGCTGGGCCCCCTTAGCCCATAACAAGGTTACAGATATATAGAAACATTGGGGTAACAGTCACCCCGCTATAGTTCCAGGGGTACCCAGGGCACAAATAAGCACTCACCCCAAATCCCCCCCTAACTGGCCTTCAGGCTGGGCCTCCTTAGCCCATAACAAGGTTACGGATATATAGAAACATTGGGGTAACAGTCATCCTGCTATAGTTCCAGGGGTACCCAGGGCACAAATAAGCACTCACCCCAAATCCCCCCCTAACTGGCCTTCAGGCTGGGCCCCCTTAGCCCATAACAAGGTTACAGATATATAGAAACATTGGGGTAACAGTCACCCTGCTATAGTTCCAGGGGTACCCAGGGCACAAATAAGCCCTCACCCCAAATCCCCCCCTAACTGGCCTTCAGGCTGGGCCCCCTTAGCCCATAACAAGGTTACTCACCCTGCTGATAGGTTGGGGCAGTTTTGCTTGTATTGGGCAGTTGGGGGGTATAGAACGCGGTTCTCGATCTCGCTATTACATGACCAGGGTCAAGGGGTAGTAGGAATGGTGGGGCAGTAGGAATGGTAGGCAGGGGGTATTTGGGGCTAAGTTCCCCTTGCTGGGGCTGGAGCTCGGAGGCAGTTTGCAGCTGCTGGTACAGAGGCAGGAATGGTGCTAGCGTCAGGCTGACAGTGGGATTTGCCCCTACAGGGGTAGATGACGGAGAGGACATCCCGCGCGAAACTCTGGTTGGGATCTATGAACGGATCCACAAACGGGAGCTGAAGACAAATGAGGATCACGTGTCGCAGGTGCAGAAAGTGGAAAAACTCATCGTAGGCAAAAAGCCGGTAAGTACATTCTCTGGGGACCGGAGTGAGTTCCGGGTGCTGGTCCCACGGGAGAGTTCCGGGTGCGGGTTCTGTGGGTGGGATCCAGGTCAGTATGTAGCCATTGCACACGTGTGTATATGGGGTGTGGGTACCAGTGCTGCTAGTGGGGGGAACAGACAGTGCAGGTTACAGTGCACATGGAACATCGGGGCCCCCGGGTTCAGACTCCCCAAGATAAGGTGACCCCTCATTTTTATTTGAGGTGCCTTCTGCCCCAGCTCTTCAGTTCCATGAATTTGGTTTGTTTGTACAGAAATCTCCGTCCCCTGGTTCCGTGTGTGTGCGACTCTGTATCTCATGTCCCTCCCTCTGGCGTCTGTGTCACATGATCTGTTATTGGCCGTCAGGGAACCCAAACCCCCTGATACCTGGGCAGGACTGCCATGCAGGCGATTGTCCCCTCCGGTGCCAGGAACCCCATTTCTACATAGAACTTCCCTTCAGCCAATCAGATTCTTGCTTTTATTATTCTTACTGCAGTAAGTCAGTAGAAGGCAACCGTTGATTGGTTGCTGGGGATTGCTATAGGGGCACTATCATTTGATTACACTAATAGGAGCGCCCGAGGGGTGAGCACAAGCTCTGACTCAGGGTACCTACCTGATATTTGTACCTCAGGGCTACTGAGCCCCAGTGCTGGGAGTTACTGGGTACTGCAGTCCTGCAAGTCTGTTCTGTTGCTGCCGTGTCCGACTGACCCTAATGCATTTGTCTGTGTCTTTCTACTGTAGATCGGATCCTTGCACCATGGACTTGGTTGTGTAGGTATCTCCTTTCATTCGCTGTGGGCTCCTTATGCCTCTCACTGGGGGCCATCCTGATGCCATCGCTAGGCCCCACCCCTCCACCAATTGCTGTCCTTCCCCTAAACCTCCACGTATTATCAGCCGCATCCCCCACACCCCCAATGAATCACTCATTTCCCCTCTCTTGGTAGGGAACCCCATAACCTGACTGCCCTTACAGTAAGTAACCCCTTCCTATGCTGATGGTGAGATCCCCTTTCCTCACCACCCCCAATGAATCACTCATTTCCCCTCTCTTGGTAGGGAACCCCATAACCTGACTGCCCTTACAGTAAGGAACACCTTCCTATGCTGATGGTGAGATCCCCTTTCCTCCCCACCCCCAATGTATCACTCATTCCCCCTTTCTTGGTAGGGAACCCCATAACCTGACTGCCCTTACAGTAAGGAACACCTTCCTATGCTGATGGTGAGATCCCCTTTCCTCCCCACCCCCAATGTATCACTCATTCCCCCTCTCTTGGTAGGGAACCCCATAACCTGACTGCCCTTACAGTAAGGAACCCCTTCCTATGCTGATGGTGAGATCCCCTTTCCTCCCCACCCCCAATGAATCACTCATTCTCTCTCCTTTAATTCAGTCTCAGTTGACATTTACTTGTTACAATTACCCCCCCCCCCCCCCCCTGTTTCAGTGTCTATGACAGGAGGTTACATGAATGTGTTTATGTTTGTTGATCACATCACAAGGGGGTGCAGACCTGCTGAGGGTCAGTAGGGAGGAGCCCAGTTCCACCTTGCTGCAATTAGCCAATCAGAGCTGGGGAAATCTGTCAGTGACTCAGTATCGGGGTTGGTTGCAGGCAGACAGATACTGTTGGGTTAAAGCCACAAATATATATAATTAATAATCGTCATGGGGTGTCAGTTTTGAGACCTGGGAGATGACAATTCTATTGACCCTCTTAGTAACTGAAGCAAAGGGGCTTGTTTGGCTCCCTCCCTCTCTGCTCTATAGCCTATGAGGCTGAATAGGGGCAGGGCTTCCTACTAGGTACCGCCCATTGGTGGGACACAGCTGTGCCCCCTTCTTGGCTCACTGGAGAGCAGAGAGAAGAGGGGCTGCAGGGAGAAGGCTTCAGGTCTGTGTGAGTGGCAGCAACTGGGAACAAGGACTGAGTACTGATTATATCCCGGTGTTGGTTCCGTTTGGGTTTATTCTTTCTCTGTTCTGTAGGTTCTTTCGTTACCGCACCGCAGGCTCGTCTGCTACTGTCGGCTTTTTGAGGTTCCAGATCCAAATAAACCACAGAAACTGGGTCTGCACCAGCGGGAAATCTTCCTGTTTAATGACCTGCTTGTGGTAGGTACCGGAGGGCCACAGGGTGCAGTTCAAACCTGGTAGGGGAGGAGTTATCCTTAGTTGGGGGGGGGGGCTCAGCTAAGTGCCAGCAGAACAATAAATCCATTATCTATAAACGGTGTTTAATATGATGCCACGCCTCCCACCAATGGAGTATTAATATGATAATATAGGCCACACCCCTATCCACCTGTCCATGACTGATTGGGGCCAGACATGCCTCTTATCTACCTGTAACCCCACCCATTTTGCATTAAGTCACGCCCATCTCTGGGTTTGCAGGTTAGGGCTTCCCTACCTTAATCAGACCAAGTGCTTTCTTTTACAGGAAAATACTGATTATTGCTCATTATTCTTTGATTTCCTCTAATGCATTGTTCATTTAGGTCACAAAGATTTTCCAGAAAAAGAAGAATTCTGTAACTTACAGTTTCCGGCAGTCGTTTTCCCTTTATGGAATGCAAGTTCTTCTGTATGAGAATCATAGTAAGTGTCACTTTGATACCCTGATACCCAACTGTACCTACTGTATTATGACTGTATAACCCCGCCCCTATCCCACTTGCACAGAAAGTACCTCCCCCAGATACCCAGGGAACCCAATGTAAATACTGCCCTGGGAGGGACTGACTGTGTAACCCCGCCCCTATCCCAATTGCACAGAAAGTACCTCCCCCAGATACCCAGGGAACCCAGTGTAAATACTGCCCTGGGAGGGACTGACTGTGTAACCCTGCCCCTATCCCAATTGCACAGAAAGTACCTCCCCCAGATACCCAGGGAACCCAATGTAAATACTGCCCTGGGAGGGAGTGACAATGTGACTCCGCCCCTCTCCCCACACAGAAAGTACCTCCCCCAGATACCCAGGGAGCCCAATGTAAATACTGCCCTGGGAGGGACTGACTGTGTAACCCCGCCCTCTCCCACTTGCACAGAAAGTACCTCCCCCAGATACCCAGGGAACCCAATGTAAATACTGCCCTGGGAGGGACTGACTGTGTAACCCCGCCCCTCTCCCACTTGCACAGAAAGTACCTCCCCCAGATACCCAGGGAGCCCAATGTAAATACTGCCCTGGGAGGGACTGACTGTGTAACCCCGCCCCTCTCCCACTTGCACAGAAAGTACCTCCCCCAGATACCCAGGGAACCCAATGTAAATACTGCCCTGGGAGGGACTGACTGTGTAACCCCGCCCCTATCCCAATTGCACAGAAAGTACCTCCCCCAGATACCCAGGGAACCCAATGTAAATACTGCCCTGGGAGGGACTGACTGTGTAACCCCGCCCCTCTCCCACTTGCACAGAAAGTACCTCCCCCAGATACCCAGGGAACCCAATGTAAATACTGCCCTGGGAGGGACTGACTGTGTAACCCCGCCCCTCTCCCACTTGCACAGAAAGTACCTCCCCCAGATACCCAGGGAACCCAATGTAAATACTGCCCTGGGAGGGAGTGGCTATGTGACCCCGCCCCTCTCTCACCTGTCTCCCAAACCTCAGCCCTTGTGAAGGAACCCAGTGAGGGTCCAACCTATAATGACCCGTTGCCCCCCCTTCAGTATAGAGATCATTTGTCCATATGAACTCAAACTGTGAGTTTGGGATCCGCCCTCCTCATTAAAATGACCAGACGCCCCTTCTCATTTGCATATTAGATTACCCTAACGCCATTCGTCTCAGCTCGGCCATCCCTGGCGCAGACGTTAAGGTTCTCATCAACTTCAACGCCCCAAATACTCAGGACCGTAAGAAATTCACGGATGACTTGCGAGAGTCGATAGCCGAAGTTCAAGAGATGGAAAAGTACAGAATAGAGTGTAAGTACAAAGGTACATACCTGTGCATGGACTTACCTGTTTCTTACTTCTTCTCCTCCCCCAACATCCCCTTTATCATCTATATCCCAGGGGCCCAGGTTCCATACTGTACCCATACCCTCCTCTCTCAGCACAGGGCTGCCTGTGTTCTGCTCCAATCATTGCACCGAGCTTTCCAGTACCAATACCGGCCCAGTTACTTGGCACCTTATATACTCGCCTACTATTGTATAACCTAGGGGCACAATGTAGTTCCGGGGATATAGAGCCCAAAGGCACAGTGTAGTTCTGGGGATATAGACCCCAAAGGCACAATGTAGTTCTGGGGATATAGACCCCAAAGGCACAATGTAGTTCTGGGGATATAGACCCCAAAGGCACAATGTAGTTCTGGGGATATAGACCCCAAAGGCACAATGTAGTTCTGGGGATATAGACCCCAAAGGCACAATGTAGTTCTTGGGGTATAGACCCCAAAGGCACAATGTAGTTCTGGGGATATAGACCCCAAAGGCACAATGTAGTTCTTGGGGTATAGACCCCAAAGGCACAATGTAGTTCTTGGGGTATAGACCCCCCAAAGATAAAGTGTAGTTCTGGGGATATAGACCCCAAAGACACAATGTAGTTCTGGGGATATAGACCCCAAAGACACAATGTAATTCTGGGGATATAGACCCCAAAGGCACAATGTAGTTGGGAGATATGGAACCAAAAGGCACAATGTAGTCTGGGGATATAGACCCCAAAGACACAATGTAGTTCTGGGGATATAGACCCCAAAGACACAATGTAGTTCTGGGGATATAGACCCCAAAGACACAATGTAGTTCTGGGGATATAGACCCCAAAGACACAATGTAATTCTGGGGATATAGACCCCAAAGGCACAATGTAGTTCTGGGGATATAGACCCCAAAGGCACAATGTAGATCTGGGGATATAGACCCCAAAGACACAATGTAGTTCTGGGGATATAGACCCCAAAGGCACAATGTAGTTCTGGGGATATAGACCCCAAAGGCACAATGTAATTCTGGGGATATAGGCCCCCTAGTTGTAGAATCTTGTAGTTCAGCGAATCAGTTCTATGCTTTTCCTGTTTCCATTTCTATGGGCAATTTCTACTTTGTGACCCTTTGGGGCATTTTGCGGCACTAACTGGTCTCCCCTGTTGTTGCTCCAGCGGAGTTAGAAAAGCAAAAGGGAGTGGTGCGGCCCAGCATGTCCCAGAGCTCCAGCCTGAAGAAGGATTCGGGCAACGGCGCCCTGAACAGGGCGTGTCTAGACGACAGCTACGCCACGGGGGAGGGGCTGAAACGCAGCGCCCTAAGCAGCTCTCTCAGGGACCTCTCGGAAGCAGGTGAGGAGCGCGCGGCTCTGTGTGGTTATGAGCTAAATATACACAAATATGTATATTCCCTGTAAATATACCATACTTTGTGCTGTATCCAGCCGTAACCCGCACCTAAGTGTTTTCTCTCTCTTTCTCTCCCCGACACAATGTAATAAACTAGATTACTATGAGTACTTGTAAAGGAGAGAGGCCCCAGTTGGAGCGTAAGTCAAACTTTAGCTGTAGAACTGAGAGACAGCCACGTTGGGGGTCCAGCAACCCGCCGCCTTCCAGATGTGCTTGAACTACAGTTCCCATCATCCTCTGCAGATGAAGGGGGTTGTTATTGGGTGACATCTGCAGGGGGTGTGGGTGGCCCTAACCAATCGTACTCACTGCTTCATGTGTAATTTGTGCTTTGTGTTCCTGTGCATCACATTCGATGAATGAAATGGATTGAAGCCAAACTAAATTCAGAACTGCGCTCCCCCCCCCAATCGCCCCAAAATGACAGATATTAACCCTTCCCAGGGCTGCTGCCATCTGACACTGGTCTGTACATCGCCCTTTGTCGGTGGCAAAATCTCCAAATATGGGCCATCACCCTTCCATCATACCCACCGTGTCCTGTTGGCCTCTGTGTACGAACCCATTTTCCATTGCAGTGAATGTGACCCGAGAGCGCCTCCTGATGATGATAATGAGAATTATACGCAGATAAAGCTTCATAAGCAAAATAAGTGCCGGAATCTCCTCTGTGTGTTACATAGAGCCATAAAGCAGGGCAGGACTGCTGCTTACAATGGGGGGGGGGATCAGATAGGATCTGTTCCACTGTGACAGAATGCTCTGTTATACAGATAGCTAGAATCTCAGCCATAAAGCAGGGCAGGACTGCTGCTTACAATGGGGGGGATCAGATAGGATCTGTGCCACTGTAACAGAATGCTCTGTTATACAGATAGCTAGAATCTCAGCCATAAAGCAGGGCAGGACTGCTGCTTACAATGGGGGATCAGATAGGATCTGTGCCACTGTGACAGAATGCTCTGTTATACAGATAGCTAGAATCTCAGCCATAAAGCAGGGCAGGACTGCTGCTTACAATGGGGGGGATCAGATAGGATCTGTGCCACTGTGACAGAATGCTCTGTTATACAGATAGCTAGAATCTCAGCCATAAAGCAGGGCAGGACTGCTGCTTACAATGGGGGGGGATCAGATAGGATCTGTGCCACTGTGACAGAATGCTCTGTTATACAGATAGCTAGAATCTCAGCCATAAAGCAGGGCAGGACTGCTGCTTACAATGGGGATCAGTAGATTTCAGTTTGGTACTTTGGTCTGCGCTTGAGGTTTTTTCTCTTTATGGAACAGGGACAGTTACAACTGGGGTGTTTGCTACAGAAACCCTACTATAGTTTATATAAATACCCCGCTGTGTAGCCCTGGGGGCAGCCATTCCTGCACTGGTACAGCTGGGGTGTTTGCTACAGAAACCCTACTATAGTTTATATAAATACCCCGCTGTGTAGCCCCGGGGCAGCCATTCCTGCACTGGTACAGCTGGGGTGTTTGCTACAGAAACCCTACTATAGTTTATATAAATACCCCGCTGTGTAGCCCCGGGGGCAGCCATTCCTGCACTGGTACAGCTGGGGTGTTTGCTACAGAAACCCTACTATAGTTTATATAAATACCCCGCTGTGTAGCCCCGGGGGCAGCCATTCCTGCACTGGTACAGCTGGGGTGTTTGCTACAGAAACCCTACTATAGTTTATATAAATACCCCGCTGTGTAGCCCCGGGGGCAGCCATTCCTGCACTGGTACAGCTGGGGTGTTTGCTACAGAAACCCTACTATAGTTTATATAAATACCCCGCTGTGTAGCCCCGGGGGCAGCCATTCCTGCGTTGGTACAACTGGGGTGTTTGCTACAGAAACCCTACTATAGTTTATATAAATACCCCGCTGTGTAGCCCCGGGGGCAGCCATTCCTGCACCGGTACAGCTGGGGTGTTTGCTACAGAAACCCTACTATAGTTTATATAAATACCCCGCTGTGTAGCCCCGGGGGCAGCCATTCCTGCACCGGTACAGCTGGGGTGTTTGCTACAGAAACCCTACTATAGTTTATATAAATACCCCGCTGTGTAGCCCCGGGGCAGCCGTTCCTGCACTGGTACAGCTGGGGTGTTTGCTACAGAAACCCTACTATAGTTTATATAAATAAGCTGTTGTGTAGCGGGGGCGGGGGGGGGGGGGCAGGTATTCAAACTGAAATAGGCCTAAATGGCACAGGCACATAGCAGATAACAGATAAAACACCATTGTATTCTACAGAGCTTATCTGTTATCTGCTATGTAACCTGTGCCTTCTCTCAGGCTTAATAACTGCCCCGTGGCTGCCCAGCAGGGTATTTAAATAAACTCTAGGGGTGATACAGACGCCGCACCCAGTTGCCCCAGGGCAGGGCAACACTGAATTATATTCTAATTACTTTAAAGTACTCTCATTTTATTGTTTATGTTACTGTTCCTTTAACTCTTTTGTACATGAGACTATCTGCTGGGCAGTCCCTGTGTGTGTGTGTGTGTATATTTATTTATTGGCACTTTATTTTGTGAACTTCTGTATAATAATAATAATAATAATATTAATAATGAATTATAATGTCCGGGAGTCTGAGCCCCTTATCCCTGGCACATTCAGTACATTGGCACACAGCATGGCAGGGATGCTGGGAGTTCCTATCCGTTGAGTTGCTTACTATTGGGCAATTAGGTGCGAGTGGGCCGGAGAGAGGGGCAGAGACAGGGGTGAGAGGGGCGGGAGATAGGCGGCAGGGACAGGTGCCAGAGGGGCGGAGACAGGTGCCAGAGGGGCGGAGACAGGTGCCAGAGGGGCGGAGACAGGCAGCAGGGACAAGCGCCAGAGGGGCAGAGACGGGCTAGAGGGGCAGGGACAGGCGGCAGGGACAGGCGGCAGGGGCCAGAGGGGCAGGGACGGGCTAGAGGGGCAGGGAGGGGCTAGAGGGGCAGGGACAGGTGCCAGAGGGGCAGGGACAGGGGCTAGAGGGGCAGGGACAGGCGCGGGAGGGGCAGGGACAGGTGCCAGAGGGGCAGGGGCCAGAGGGTCAGGGGCCAGAGGGGCAGGGACAGGGGCCAGAGGGACAGGCGCCAGAGGGGCAGGGACAGGCGCCAGAGGGGCAGGGACAGGCGCCAGAGGGGCAGGGACAGGGGCCAGAGGGGCAGGGTCAGGCGCCAGAGGGGCAGGGTCAGGGGGCAGGGTCAGGGGCCAGAGGGGCAGGGTCAGGGGCCAGAGGGGCAGGGTCAGGGGCCAGAGGGGCAGGGAGAGGGGCCAGAGGGGCAGGGAGAGGGGCCAGAGGGGCAGGGTCAGGCGCCAGAGGGGCAGGGTCAGGCGCCAGAGGGGCAGGGTCAGGCGCCAGAGGGGCAGGGTCAGGGGCCAGAGGGGCAGGGACAGGGGCCAGAGGGGCAGGGACAGGGGCCAGAGGGGCAGGGACAGGGGCCAGAGGGGCAGGGTCAGGGGCCAGAGGGGCAGGGTCAGGGGCCAGAGGGGCAGGGTCAGGCGCCAGAGGGACAGGGGCCAAAGGGGCAAAGGTGTGAGGGTGGAAGTTATTACATGGTTGCTATGGTTATGCAGGGCAGAGCTTCCAGGGGGCAGTTGTGCATGTGGAGAAGAGCTAAATGCCCCCCCCTTCTTTTAGATAGGATTTCCCTGGTGGATTTTAGGAACAGTGTGTAGGGGCCTAACTAAAGGCTTTGTAAATGTAGGGGCCCAAAAGCCTTTAGTTATCTGGGGCTTGTGAGGTTGGTGGGATTCATTTCCCCCCGCTCCCCTTGTACTGGTGCCACTGGCACGATCCCAAGATTCGGGGCAGTAGGTTCCCCTCGGTACTGGATGGAGGGCAGGGGGGCTGCCAGGGGCAATAATTGGTCGGGTGAAGGACCTGGTGGTCACATATTGGCTTGTACTAAACAGAACCAGACATCATGTGGGCCCTCACTACCTAGAACCTTGGGGCCCCCAATGTGCAGTATCGGTGCAGACTCGTGGGCCCCAGTGTGTGGTGTCGGTACAGACTCGTGGGCCCCAGTGTGTGGTGTCGGTACAGACTTGTGGCCCCGGTGTCGGTACAGACTTGTGGCCCCGGTGTCGGTACAGACTTGTGGCCCCGGTGTCGGTACAGACTTGTGGCCCCGGTGTCGGTACAGACTTGTGGCCCCGGTGATGGTACAGACTTGTGGCCCCGGTGTCGGTACAGACTTGTGGCCCCGGTGTCGGTACAGACTTGTGGCCCCGGTGATGGTACAGACTTGTGGCCCCGGTGTCGGTACAGACTTGTGGCCCGGTGTCGGTACAGACTTGTGGCCCCGGTGATGGTACAGACTTGTGGCCCCGGTGTCGGTACAGACTTGTGGCCCCGGTGTCGGTACAGACTTGTGGCCCCGGTGTCGGTACAGACTTGTGGCCCCGGTGTCGGTACAGACTTGTGGCCCCGGTGTCGGTACAGACTTGTGGCCCCGGTGTCGGTACAGACTTGTGGCCCCGGTGTCGGTACAGACTTGTGGCCCCGGTGTCGGTATAAGATGCATTTCTCCAGCCGAGACCTTGGAATCTTTAATCTAAAATGAGTTTTTTGTAGTTATTTTTTGACCTTATTGCAACCTGTGTAACATCTGTGTCCCATTCAGCCCAAAAAGAACCGGTACCGTGTCCTGGCAGCCCAATCGCTATTGCTGTACTGGTTCCCTTGTCCGTTGTGTCACCAGAACATTTGTCTCGTTGTGTCTGTGTGAGGCTGCTGGGCTCCAGTGATACAATGTCGCATCACGTGATACACCTATAGCACTTACCTGTACCACTTACCTGTAGCGCCAGTACCACTTACCTGTAACATTTACTCACCTGTACCACTTACCTGTAGCGCCAATAACACTTACCTGTAACATTTACTCACCTGTACCACCATTTACTCACCTGTAGCGCCAATAACACTTACCTGTAACATTTACTCACCTGTACCACTTACCTGTAGCGCCAATAACACTTACCTGTAACATTTACTCACCTGTACCACTTACCTGTAGCGCCAATAACACTTACCTGTAACATTTACTCACCTGTACCATTTACCTGTAGCGCCAATAACACTTACCTGTAACACTTACTCACCTGTACCAATTACCTGTAGCGCCAATAACACTTACCTGTAACACTTACTCACCTGTACCAATTACCTGTAGCGCCAATAACATTTACCTGTACTGGGGGCAAGTTTTAACTTAACCTACAAGTTGGAATATGAAAGAAGAGATCTGATTGGTTGCACTAGGGGTGTGTCCCTGCTGAGTGTGCCAGTGACAATAGGGGGGAACCGGATCTCTGTAATATTAATGTTATTGAGCCCCCCATTCACTTGTGCCATTTAACCCCCTTGGTCCTAGGTAAAGAGGCTGACCCCCACCCCATATAGACTTTGACTCCCATCATTGACCCCCAGTGCATACAGACACTGGCCCTTACCCCCCAATAGACAGAGACTGGCCCTTACCCCCCAATAGACAGAGACTGGCCCTTACCCCCCAATAGACAGAGACTGGCCCTTACCCCCCAATAGACAGAGACTGGCCCTTACCCCCCAATAGACAGAGACTGGCCCTTACCCCGCAATAGACAGAGACTGGCCCTTACCCCCCAATAGACAGACACTGGCCCTTACCCCCCAATAGACAGACACTGGCCCTTACCCCCCAGTAGACAGAGACTGGCCCTTACCCCCCAATAGACAGACACTGGCCCTTACCCCCCAATAGACAGACACTGGCCCTTACCCCCCAATAGACAGAGACTGGCCCTTACCCCCCAATAGACAGAGACTGGCCCTTACCCCCCAATAGACAGACACTGGCCCTTACCCCCCAATAGACAGAGACTGGCCCTTACCCCCCAATAGACAGAGACTGGCCCTTACCCCCCAATAGACAGACACTGGCCCTTACCCCCCAATAGACAGAGACTGGCCCTTACCCCCCAATAGACAGAGACTGGCCCTTACCCCCCAATAGACAGAGACTGGCCCTTACCCCCCAGTAGACAGACACTGGCCCTTACCCCCCAATAGACAGAGACTGGCCCTTACCCCCCAATAGACAGACACTGGCCCTTACCCCCCAATAGACAGAGACTGGCCCTTACCCCCCAATAGATAGACACTGGCCCTAACCCCGCCCCAGACAGAGACTGGCCCTTACCCCCCAATAGATAGACACTGGCCCTAACCCCGCCCCAGACAGAGACTGGCGCTTATCCCGTCCCAGACAGAGACTGGCCCTTACCCCGCCCCAGACAGAGACTGGCCCTTACCCCGCCCCAGACAGAGACTGGCCCTTACCCCCCCCCAGACAGAGACTGGCCCTTACCCCGCCCAAGACAGAGACTGGCCCTTACCCCGCCCCAGACAGAGACTGGCCCTTACCCCGCCCCAGACAGAGACTGGCTCCCATACATACAAACACTGACCCCCATACTGACACCAGTTTTGTACAGATACTGATTGGTTATTGATGGGCAGGCGTGGGCAGCGCGTGGGTAGTGGCACAGTGGGCACCCTGCATTACTAATCACAGTGTCATTTTTCAGTCTTTAATATCTTGTTTGGGAACGGCCAGTTGCACCCAAGTAAGCCTTTCTCTTTTCTTCTTGGCATCGCTACCATAGTGCCGCCGCCTCGTAGCCAAATAGCCCCTCATCCTCATCCTGATAGGCTCTAAGTGCCACCCTGCTGAGTCAGAGCTTACGGCAGCCAATCACATGTGCTCATGTAGGAATTGTATAACGAGTCCCTCGCTTCATTATTCTGCTCTTCCAATGAAATCCCCTGTGCTCACCGATGGTTCCCTACAAACTAGAAGATCGACTCCCCTCATAGATCTGATTGGCAACGATTGGCCCACTCACACGATTCCCATGCCAAATCCATGATCCGGGTGTTGCGCAACCTTCTCAGAACCTGCCGATGTCAGTACATTGGGGTATTGAAAGCCAAGACCATGAATCATTAGTGCGTATCTAGAACCAAAGAGCATTAATCCTTAACGAGCAGTAGCCAATTGGCTTATTATAGTCAATGCCAATAAAGCACTGCCCCCCCATGTTTCCTCTATGGTCTTCTGCTATCAAACTCCGCCTCCAACTGGAACCCGAACCTATTGATCTGGTTGGGAAATTGCCAAGTTGAAAGTTGCATTTGTGCAATTAAATGTTTAGAAGGAGCCTCGGAATCCTGAAGGTCCATCATTTCTGGTTCAGAAAGAGCCTCTATGTCTTCAAAGGTTTAGAAGGGGCAGCAAAAAGATAAGTTATAGTGAGGAAACTTCTAGAAGGTGCCTCCAAGTCATTCCAGATTTTGAAGGCATCATCAAACAATGCAAGTTTTGGAAGGTAAAAGATTAGAAAGTTCCTTTAGAAGATGAAAGGTTTGAAGGTTCCTTCAGGAGAAAGATTAGAAGGTTCCTTCACATGATTGGATTAGAGGGTTTCTTCACATGATTTCAGAAGGTTCCTTCACATAATTGGATTAGAGGCTTCCTTCACGTGATATCCGAAGGTTCCTTCACATGATTTCAGAAGGTTCCTTCACGTGATTTCAGAAGGTTCCTTCACGTGATTTCAGAAGGTTCCTTCACATGATTGGATTACAGGGTTCCTTCACATGATTTTAGAAGGTTCCTTCACATGATTTCAGAAGGTTCCTTCACATAATTGGATTACAGGGTTCCTTCACATGATTTCAGAAGGTTCCTTCACATAATTTCAGAAGTTTCCTTCTCTTTATGGAAGGTGTTTGATGGCACAAACCAAGAGTGAAACGTGGGAGGGGATGTGTTCTTCCATGTGTTGGGCAGTAGGACCAGTAATGCCCCCCTATGGTCGCACTATTTGAGGCTTGAGAGTTAGAGCAGGGCAATAGGTGTAACGTGCCAGGTCTCATCTCGGTCTCTAATCTGTGGTATTGCATGTTCTGGGCAGGCAAGCGTGGGAGACGCAGCAGTGCAGGATCGCTAGACAGCAATATGGAAGTAAGTAGGAAGCGCCTCATGTCTAGCTGGATGTGATTTGCATTTCCAACCTCTCTCTCCGCCCCTCTATATTCTGCTTGCCCCCATGCATGCCTGGGACACACCCGTAACCGCAGCAAACCGGCCCCCGTCTGGTTTGTGGGACACTTAGTGCTCAGCCCGACCCGTTCCTCTAGCATGGTGGAACCTCTGCTTCTCTCACTCTATCAACGGGGGGGTCTCTGTGTGTGCAAAGCACCAGCTTGCTGTCTCTTCCTCCCTCTCTCTCTCTCTCTCTGCTTCTCTGTCTGTATCTCTCCTGTAGGTCCCACCCACGGGGAGGCAGGCTTACTGATAGGGAGAGTAAGAACCAATGACAATGAACTCAATGTGGATTTCATGAGATTTCATTCATCTTGAAGCCATTAATATACCCTGGTCATGTCTGTACCCCCCCACCCCCCCGCCCCCGGCCTGCATAACTCTGTGTGTTTGGCTCAGTGTCCCATGAGCGCACAAAGACCACCCCCTAGGCACAGGCTTAGCCGTAGGAACTCTAGAACTAGAACTCTCCAATTACTCTAGAACGCTGCCGATACCCACAGCTTGGAGGCCAAACCCACAGCAACTGATGACCCTCAGTGGCCAACTGTGGCTAACCGGGGCTGATGGGAGTATTAATGGTGTTGGCACCCCCAGACTTTGTAGAGGGTGAAACATGAAGAATCTGGGTGTGGGCGCTAGAGTAGTAGTAGTGCTTGAGTGTGGGCGCTAGAGTAGCAGTAGTGCTTGAGTAGACTTGTTTGTGGGTTCTAGATCAGGCCTGTTCTAGCTGTGGGTCTGTGTGTGCGTAGTATGTTTATGAGACAAAGAGGCTGCCAGAGTTCTAATTGTTCTTTTGTTCCCTTCTCTCCCCTAGGGGTCCATCATTAGCAGCCCCCACATACGCCGACGAACCCCATCTACCCGGGAGTGCCCGTCTCGCCAGAGCATGCCCAACTCTTCCTCCTCCCTCTTAGGCTCTTTATTTGGCACAAAACGGGGCAAACCCCCATCCTCCTCCTCGTCCCAAGGCCACCTGGCTTCCGGCGCCTCGCAGCACCCGACTCTGATCTCCCACCAACGCCACTCAACGGGGGAACTGGTGGGGCCGCCGGAGGGCCAAACCCAGGCACAAGTACACGCACAGCACTCCCAGTACTACCATATGCAGCAGAACCCTCCTCCCTACCATCATCATCATCACTATCTCCCACCCCAGCACCTTCAGCAGCACCAGTACCACCCCCTGGCACAGCACCCCCCCTACATGCAACATTCCCACCTCCCCCCGACCCACTCTGCACATTCCCAGCATGCACAGCACCACCACAGCCAGCAGCTCTCCTCCTCATCCGTAAGCACGAAACCAAAACACAGCGGCATCAGTACAATAGTCTAGGCCCCACAATGCATTGCTCCCGGCGGAAGCGAATCCGGCCGACGCGTTAACGTTTACATAGTTAGTGGGAGAGACGTTAATGGTGGGTTGGGCAGAGGGGCCCCCCAGCAGGGCCCACAGAACCTCCGTAGATAGAACCAAGAACATATTCTACCGTTTAACACTTTAGAGCCGAATCACGTGGCCCCTCTCGTCCCACTGTGGCCCTGCATTAACGCTACGAATAAGTGTCATGTTTTAGGGGCGGGGAATCAAATCGTATTTATTGCTTGATAACCGAGTAAGTGTACAAATAGACCAACTGCATCGTTGCTGTGTAACTTCCCCCCTGCTTTGCTTCCCGGAGCTGCTAGGGTTAATATGAGATTAGGATTTAGCGGATTATTCTACTTGAACCCGAAACACCTTTTGTTCTGACTTCGAGCAGTTGTAGCAATATGGGGGCGGAGCCTGGACGGAACGCACTACTGCTGGGACATTTGCACTTAATCCACAAATAAATGTGCCAACCCCTCACTCACACTCACTCTGCTTCACTCACACTCACCCCCCTGACATTGGATCAGTAATCGCCCCCCCCCCCCCCCCCCAGTCGCCCCCCTTCCCGGCGGTTTGACCATAGAAACAATCAATTTGGGACACTGTAAAGGCTCCGAGAACTGTGAATTTTCAGGATGTGATTTTTTTTATAGAAACATCCACTTTGTATAGAAATAACCCGGAAATCTCTGTGTTTCACGTCCTGCGTCTGTAAAGGGCAAGTAAACCCGCTTTGTGCGCTCGTCGCTGTAACCCTTTCCTCTCCCACACGGGAACCTTTTATAGCAGAGAATGTATTTTACAACTTTTTTAGGCTTTATTTCCCCTTTTCTCTTCTGTCTGTTCATTGGCCGAGCGTTGCCCCCCCCCCCCCATTGCTTGAGTTGCCTGTAACTGAGTCCAATCTGTAATGCTGATTATTCAGTGAGACCCTGGCCTGCAGAGCTTACAATCTAAGTCCGGTGCCTCGTGCTTCAGGATCATTAGCACTGTGATGGGGTTTTTGTTTTGGTTCTCTTTTTCTCAATTTTAGAATTCTACCCCCCCCCCCCCGACCCGTAACCCCCGGGGGCGCTGGGAGTTGTAGTTCCCGTGGCCCCTTAGATTAAATGAAAACCAGCAGGATAGAAACAAAGCACTTGTTATTATTATGGAGGCGGGGCGAACGCTTTCCCTCAGAATATGGGGGTTCACAGGAATATTTTTCTATCCCCCCCCCCATTACATCAGTCCGTAGCTACATGAGCCGCCCCCTCGGGGTGCCCCTTAGTGTATGTGGGTGGGTAGGGGGCGCTGTTGCAAGGAGAGGGAACTGTACTGCATGCCCTATAGTCTCCCACACAGAGTATATTGTATATTTGCAGAATATATCAGTATTATTGTTCATAATAGTAAAGACTTCTAATAATCACCTATTTACTCTGTAGCCTCACTTACCTCTGTACTAGAGTAGCACCTACCTGTAACCTGCGGCTGCTTCCAGGGAAGATGGGCGGCCGCCCCCGTAGGGTTAACCCTTTGGCTCTGCCTCCCTCTATATACCTATACATATATATATATATACACACAATGTGTCTCCAGAGGTCTCACAGGAGCAGCAGCAAGCAGTATGGCAGCCCCTACAGAAATATCTATTCATATCTACAGAGAAGGGTGCATTGTGGGTACAAATATAGAACTTTACAAAAGTCCAAGTAACTGAAAATCCAACTAATAAATCACTTAATCCCCACCCCTCAATCAATAAATAGCTTACCCCCCCCCCCATTCCAGTAGGGAACCCCATAACCTGACTGCCCTTACAGTAAGGAACCCCTTCCTATGCTGATGGTGAGATCCCCTTTCCTCCCCACCCCCAATGTATCACTCATTCCCCCTCTCTTGGTAGGGAATCCCATAACCTGACTGCCCTTACAGTAAGGAACCCCTTCCTATGCTGATGGTGAGATCCCCTTCCCTCCCCACCCCCAATGTATCACTCATTCCCCCTCTCTTGGTAGGGAACCCCATAACCTGACTGCCCTTACAGTAAGGAACCCCTTCCTATGCTGATGGTGAGATCCCCTTTCCTCCCCACCCCCAATGTATCACTCATTCCCCCTCTCTTGGTAGGGAACCCCATAACCTGACTGCCCTTACAGTAAGGAACCCCTTCCTATGCTGATGGTGAGATCCCCTTTCCTCCCCACCCCCAATGTATCACTCATTCCCCCTCTCTTGGTAGGGAATCCCATAACCTGACTGCCCTTACAGTAAGGAACCCCTTCCTATGCTGATGGTGAGATCCCCTTCCCTCCCCACCCCCAATGTATCACTCATTCCCCCTCTCTTGGTAGGGAATCCCATAACCTGACTGCCCTTACAGTAAGGAACCCCTTCCTATGCTGATGGTGAGATCCCCTTTCCTCCCCACCCCCAATGTATCACTGATGGTGAGATCTCCTTCTGATGTTAGAATACTGGAGACACCCCCGTTTCTATTATTACACCCCAATAAATGCAATTGAATAATAAAAGAGCCAGAGGGTGAAACTCTGATACAGGGAGGGGGTAAATACTACAGTTGCCCGTGGCTCTAGCCGGTGGGTAAGTGCATGTAGGTGGGCGCACTCTCGGCCGGACATGGCCCCCGGGCAGCGAGACTCTTCCCTGGAATCAGCACTCACTGTATTTGTATTTTTTCAGTTAAGAATGACGTGTGCAACAATGTAAAGGGTAAATCAAATGATTAAATTCTATTCCTATATACTGTACATGTATTGTATTGCAATATGAAGACGCAAGCTGGGCCGCTACCCGGTGCGGAGTGAGCCCCACGCTGTGCTGCATGCACCAGGACTCGTACAAGAAGCTGACACTCGCTCAGCGGATATTTCTACAGATCTGTATATTGACTCTCTAAGTGTTGCTGTCCCATTGGAGCGTGTGTTCTGCGGTCCGGCATGCGTTTGTTCCATTGTAAGATATCATTCCTCTTCCTGCCTGCGGTGAAACTGTATATAATCCAACATGGAAGCGGCTGGGAAATGGACTGTCCCAGGAGGGGCCCCAGGGGGCCGATATATAGCGGTTACTGTACATAGTGTGTAAATTCCCCACCCCCCCCTCACTGACTCTTTAATAACCACGGCATTCGATAGGAAACCTTAGAATTAGCAACCAGACTGTTAACCCCTTCCCCCCCGTAAGCACCGAGGGGCATTTTGTAACTCACAGAAGGAAAGGAAAGTGCGGAACTGGAATATGCATTCTGTCTGTAAGTAGTACCTACCCCTCCGTGTACAATGATAATAATAATAATAACTGTGATCATGTGGATAAACTCAATAAACCATAAAAGAGAAGGTTTGTGGCTCTTGTTGCTTCTCGCCAGAGCGCCTGGGGGGCGCCACTGTGTCTTGGGGGCCCCCACAGAGGCAAGTTGGGGCTCGCAGCAGGTCCAATTGACTCCTCTGTTACAGTATTAAAGGACAAGTAAAAACATTTATATACAGTAGGGGGGTAATGCATTTGGGGTGGGGGATGGTGGGGCTGCGCCCCAAAATGCTTGGGGTGCTTAGTTCAAACCTTACTGATAATTCCGGCCCTCTGACCCTCAAATATGCACTCTGTAATGAGATTTCTGGGGGTAAAGACCCCCCCCCAGCTGGCATATAGGGAGGAAGATAAAGCTGGCATTTAGTGTTGTTTCCATGGTGAAGTTCCCTGTTCCGGGGGGGCACGCAGGGGCTCAGGATTGGAAGTGATTGCTGGGAAATAAAGGCAAAACCCTGAAAGTCCCATTAAAATAAGAAAACGGGCCACAGGGGGCAATTACTCCTGCAGAAGGGTAAATGCACCAGGAGAGACTGCTGTTTTGTCCATAGTACCCCATGTACCTCTACAGGGCTATTATTTACCACCTGGGGGCTTTTACCTGTACATTGAAGAGCTGTTTGTGCTTAGGGGCATATTCTTGTATTGCCTGAGGGCACGTGCCTGGGGCAGCAGCTTCAGGGGGGGGCACTTACATAGGCAAAAAAATTCCTTATCAATTCCCAATCAGAGAAATCAATTCTCCCCCAATAAAGTCTGGGGCGCACTCATTTACTCCTTTGCTCCTTTCCCTGTGTCCCCAGGGGTGTCATTGGCCAGGGCCCCTAGGGCTGGGGACCAATGGGCAATACTCTATAATGACATACAGTCAGGTTCCTGTGGGCATACAGGGTGCTTATGTACTGGGGGGGTTATGGCAAGGGAGCAGCAGGGGATTGTGGGAGCAGAGTTGCCGCTAGTTGATTGGTGCTGCAGCCTGTGAGGCTCTTCCATTTGAGCAACAGATTTTATTTACCTCCTGTTATGTTTGCTAAAGGCCAAACTAATTATTTCTATAGAAAGTCTCCCTGCACGCGGGGCCCCCTGCTGTCAGTTGTCAGTAATACCGGCCCCCCTGCTGTCAGTTGTCAGTAATACCGGCCCCCCTGCTGTCAGTAAGACCGGCCCCCCTGCTGTGAGCTGTCAGTAACACCCCCAGGTAAGGAACTTATGGCATTTTCCAGAGTTTGCAGATTTCCAGCCCAGGTCTGTATCTCCCCACCAGGTAAGGACATCTTCCCCATATGCACCCCCCCCTCAGGTAAGGTCCTCAGTCCATTGGCCCCAGTGCCTCTATCATGTGGGGTACCCCTACCTGCAGGTATATGGGTCCCATACAATGTGGGGTACCCCTCCCTGCAGGCATATGGGTCCCATACAATGCGGGGTACCCCTACCTGCAGGTATATGGGTCCCATACAATGTGGGGTACCCCTCCCTGCAGGCATATGGGTCCCATACAATGCGGGGTACCCCTACCTGCAGGTATATGGGTCCCATACAATGCGGGGTTCCCCTACTTGCAGGTATATGGGTCCCATACAATGTGGGGTTCCCCTCCCTGCAGGCATATGGGTCCCATACAATGCGGGGTTCCCCTACCTGCAGGCATATGGGTCCCATACAATGCGGGGTTCCCCTACCTGCAGGCATATGGGTCCCATACAATGCGGGGTTCCCCTACCTGCAGGCATATGGGTCCCATACAATGCGGGGTTCCCCTACCTGCAGGTATATGGGTCCCATACAATGCGGGGTTCCCCTACCTGCAGGTTTATGGGTTGACATCAGTGGCCCCAGGCCATTTAACCCTTTATGTCATTAGTTACTTGCTTATCAGAGGAATAAGAATCTATTGCCCTTTGGCTGTTCCTGCCCAGAAGCGCTCGGGCCCGGCGGGAGAAGCTGCAGTGTATGTGGCGAATCTCTCACAGTGAATGTAAAATCCATGGTCCAAGGTCATTTATTTCTTTAAAACACAACTTATTCATGAAATGAATTAGAAACCAAGTGCAACGCCGTCAGTAAGTGCCCCTATCTGAGATCCCTCACAGGCGGATATAACCCCAGATATGATATACATATGGGTGCGTTGAACTACAACTCTCAGAAGCTCCAAGAGATCCTGAGTTATAGCTTAAAGATAAACTGCACAAAATAACATCACAGCAGGAAATAATGGTACAATCCCATACCCTATAGAGCAGGGTGTAGGGCAGACAGGTTGAGCCTAAACAGAATAGAAGCCACTGTCTATACTGTCCAATTGCATGCTGGGTATTGTAGTTTTATATTTATCCTACCTGTAGGCTAATTGTTAGATACAAACTACATTACCCAGCATGCAGCGGGACAGACTTACACTGAGGGGAAAAAACTTTGGCTAGTTTCCAAACTACAAACCCGCCAAGGCTCCAAAAAATAGCCCAAAACTGTACCTTGGGGGGTTTGTACTTTGGAAACCCGCCTGGGATTTGAATTAGTAGCCCAATTTGGTGGAAAACCCGCCAACCTGACAACCCTGCTCTCAGGGTCCCGCTAAGAACAACACACAGGCCAAACGCGGGAATCCCACTGGTGCAGCAAGAAGTCACATGGACTCGGGCCAGCCAATCAGAAGGTCTCTGAGAATGTGGGCGGAAGTGCAGACAAGCGGCTTTCATGCGCGTCTTAGTGACGTATATTATCGGCGCCAGAGCTGTCTATCAGTCGGGCAGTCAGTCAGGGAGTGACATTGGGAAGATGTTCGGGTTACAGCGGGTGTGCGGCCGGGCGGCGCAATTAGCCCGAGTGTGGGCGGGTCCGGCCGGGTCAGTACTTACCCCCAAGTACTTCAGTTCCCACCCGCGGAGACTCGCCTACGCCAAGGAGCTCTTCCTGGGAACAATCCGTAAGGTGAGATGGGGGGTTCGGGGGGCCCCAACAGGCGCCGGGGAGTGAGCAGAGGGGTTCCCCAGTATGTCATGTAGTAGGGGGGGGGGGGGGCTGAGAGAGAGGCCAGAGGGGGGGCTGAGAGAGAGGCCAGAGGGGGGGCTGAGAGAGAGGCCAGAGGGGGGGGGGCTGAGAGAGAGGCCAGAGGGGGGGGCTGAGAGAGAGGCCAGAGGGGGGGCTGAGAGAGAGGCCAGAGGGGGGGGGGCTGAGAGAGAGGCCAGAGGGGGGGGGCTGAGAGAGAGGCCAGAGGGGGGGGGGCTGAGAGAGAGGCCAGAGGGGGGGGGGGCTGAGAGAGAGGCCAGAGGGGGGGGGGCTGAGAGAGAGGCCAGAGGGGGGGGGGGCTGAGAGAGAGGCCAGAGGGGGGGGGGCTGAGAGAGGCAGGGGGGGGCTGAGAGAGAGGCCAGAGGGGGGGGGGGGCTGAGAGAGAGGCCAGAGGGGGGGGGGCTGAGAGAGAGGCCAGAGGGGGGGGGGCGGGGGCTGAGAGAGAGGCCAGAGGGGGGGGGGCTGAGAGAGAGGCCAGAGGGGGGGGGGGCTGAGAGAGAGGCCAGAGGGGGGGGGGCTGAGAGAGAGGCCAGAGGGGGGGGGGGGGCTGAGAGAGAGGCCAGGGGGGGGGGCTGAGAGAGCAGGCCAGAGGGGGGGGGGGCTGAGAGAGAGGCCAGAGGGGGGGGGGCTGAGAGAGAGGCCAGAGGGGGGGGCTGAGAGAGAGGCCAGGGGGGGGGGGCTGAGAGAGAGGCCAGGGGGGGGGGGGCTGAGAGAGAGGCCAGAGGGGGGGGGGGGGCTGAGAGAGAGGCCAGAGGGGGGGGGCTGAGAGAGAGGCCAGGGGGGGGGGGCTGAGAGAGAGGCCAGAGGGGGGGGGCTGAGAGAGAGGCCAGAGGGGGGGGGCTGAGAGAGAGGCCAGAGGGGGGGGGGCTTGAGAGAGAGGCCAGAGGGGGGGGGGGCTGAGAGAGAGGCCAGAGGGGGGGGGGGGGCTGAGGGGCAGAGGCCAGAGGGGGGGGCTGAGAGAGAGGCCAGAGGGGGGGGGGGGGCTGAGAGAGAGGCCAGAGGGGGGGGGGCTGAGAGAGAGGGCCAGAGGGGGGGGGGCTTGAGAGAGAGGCCAGAGGGGGGGGGGTGAGAGAGAGGCCAGAGGGGGGGGCTGAGAGAGAGGCCAGAGGGGGGGGGGGGGCTGAGAGAGAGGCCAGAGGGGGGGGGGGCTGAGAGAGAGGCCAGAGGGGGGGGGGCTGAGAGAGAGGCCAGAGGGGGGGGGGCTGAGAGAGGAGGCCAGAGGGGGGGGGGGCTGAGAGAGAGGCCAGAGGGGGGGGGGGCTGAGAGAGGGCCAGAGGGGGGGGGGCTGAGGAGAGGGCCAGAGGGGGGGGGGGCTGAGGAGAGAGGCCAGAGGGGGGGGCTTGAGAGAGAGGGCCAGAGGGGGGGGGGGGCTGAGAGAGAGGCCAGGAGGGGGGCTGAGAGAGAGGCCAGAGGGGGGGGGGGCTGAGAGAGAGGCCAGAGGGGGGGGGCTGAGAGAGAGGCAGAGGGGGGGGGGGCTGAGAGAGAGGGCCAAGGGGGGGGGCTGAGAGAGAGGCCAGAGGGGGGGGGCTGAGAGAGAGGCCAGAGGGGGGGGGGCTGAGAGAGAGGCCAGAGGGGGGGGGGGCTGAGAGAGAGGCCAGAGGGGGGGGCTGAGAGAGAGGCCAGAGGGGGGGGGGCTGAGAGAGAGGCCAGAGGGGGGGGGGGGGCTGAGAGAGAGGCCAGAGGGGGGGGGCTGAGAGAGAGGCCAGAGGGGGGGGGGGCTGAGAGAGAGGCCAGAGGGGGGGCTGAGAGAGAGGCCAGAGGGGGGGGGGCTGAGAGAGAGGCCAGAGGGGGGGGGGCTGAGAGAGAGGCCAGAGGGGGGGGGGGGCTGAGAGAGAGGCCAGAGGGGCGGGGGGCTGAGAGAGAGGCCAGAGGGGGGGGGGGGGGGGCTGAGAGAGAGCCAGAGGGGGGGGGGGCGGGCTGAGAGAGAGGCCAGAGGGGGGGGGCTGAGAGAGAGCCCCAGAGGGGGGGGGCTGAGAGAGAACCAGAGGGGGGGGCTGAGAGACGAGGCCAGGGGGGGGGGCGGCTGAGAGAGAGACCAGAGGCGGGGGGCTGAGAGGAGAACCAGAGGGCGGGCTGAGAGAGAGGCCAGACTGGGGGGGTGAGAGAAGAGGCCAGAGGGGGGGGCTGAGAGAAGGCTGAGACCCAGAGGGGGGGGGCTGAGGAGAGAGACCAGGAGGGGGGGGCTGAAGAGAGAGACCAGAGGGGGGGGGGCTGTGAGAGAGACCAGACGGGGGCTGAGAGAGAGGCCAGAGGGGGGGGGGCTGAGAGAGCAGGCCAGAGGGGGGGGGGTGGCTGAGAGAGAGGCCAGAGGGGGGGGGCTGAGAGAGAGGCCAGAGGGGGGGGGGCTGAGAGAGAGGCCAGAGGCGGGGGGGGCTGACGAGAGAGCCGAGGGGCGGGGGGCTTGAGAGAGAGACCAGAAGGGGGGGGGCTAGAGAGAGGCCAGAGGGGGGCAGACCAGAGGGGGGGGCTGAGAGAGAGACCAGAGGGAGGGGGGGCTGAGAGGAGAGCCAGAGGGGGGGGGGCTGAAGAGAGAGCCAGAGGGGGGGGGCTGAGAGAGAGCCAGAGGGGGGCGGGGCTGAGAGGAGAGACCCAGAAGGGGGGGGCGGGGCCTGAGAGAAGAGACCAGAGGGGGGGGGCTGAGAGAGAGGCCAGAGGGGGGGGGGCTGAGAGAAGGACCAGAGGGAGGGGGGGGGCTTGAGAGAGAGACCAGAGGGGGGGGCGGCTGCAGAGACGAGGCCAGAGGGGGGGCTGAGAGAGAGACCAGAGGGGGGGGCGGCTGAGAGAGAGACCAGGGGGGGCCCCTGAGAGACGAGGCCAGAGGGGGGGCCCCTGAGAGAGAGTCCAGAGCGGGCCCCTGAGAGAGAATCCAGAGGGGGCCCCTGAGAGAGATCCAAGGGGCCCCTGAGAGAGAGTCCAGAGGGGGCCCCTGAGAGAGAGTCCAGAGGGGGCCCCTGAGAGAGAGTCCAGAGGGGGCCCCTGAGAGAGAGTCCAGAGGGGGCCCCTGAGAGAGATTCCAGAGGGGGCCCCTGAGAGAGATTCCAGAGGGGGCCCCTGAGAGAGATTCCAGAGGGGGCCCCTGAGAGAGATTCCAGAGGGGGCCCCTGAGAGAGATTCCAGAGGGGGCCCCTGAGAGAGAGACCAGAGGGGGCCCCTGAGAGAGAGACCAGAGGGGGCCCCTGAGAGAGAGACCAGAGGGGGCCCCTGAGAGAGAGACCAGAGGGGGCCCCTGAGAGAGAGACCAGAGGGGGCCCCTGAGAGAGAGACCAGAGGGGGCCCCTGAGAGAGAGACCAGAGGGGGCCCCTGAGAGAGAGACCAGAGGGGCCCCTGAGAGAGAAAGTGAGTTGGAGAGAGTCAGAACTGGTGCCCCCCCTCACCCGAGTCAGAAAGGGTAGGGGGGCAAGAGACTGCTACACCCTCAGGTGAGTGAGAGAGCAGAGCAATCCTGAGACAGAGACAACAGGGAGTAAGGGACAGTATTTTTTGTTAGTGAGAGACTTCCAGGGTTTTGGGGCCCCAGCAACTGGGGGGGCCACAATGCGTTCCTGCTGGAATAAATAAACTCCTGGCGCCCTCTCCTGCCGATACCATGAAGCGCGTCAGTCTCTGTGAGCGGCCGATGTTCTCTTGCAGGAAGAAGTCTTCCCGTACCCCGAAATCACTAAGGAGGAGCTGGACGAGATCAACCAGCTTGTGGCCCCCGTGGAGAAGTTCTTCAATGAGGAAGGTTTGGGCCCTTATTATTATAAAGAGCGGCCACTCGCCCCACATCTGCCCCGGCCCTGATAGGTACCGTATGTAGAGACAGCCTGGGGGTGGAGGGGGCTCAGTCTGGCCAGGGGCATTGTTATTGGGTGCAATGTTATTACTGTCCCTTCCTGGTTATTTTTGGGGCAGAGGCTGGGAATATGTGCTGTGCCCCCCCCCCCTTGCCCAGTTGTTGCCCCTTATGAGTTTTGCTTCTCCCGTTACAGTGGATTCCAAACTGATTGACCAGAATGCCAAGATTCCCCCTGAAACTCTGGATGGATTAAAAAACCTGGGTCTGTTTGGCATGCAGATCCCCGAGGAGTATGGTAAGTGCCCCCCCCCCCCATGCTGGGTTATTGCTGGCACTGAGCTGAACTGTTATATGGGGCAGTTTGGAGTAATTAGATGTCAGCTCTGTGCCCAGTGGCGGTGGTTTTGCCTTTTCTCTCTATTGTAGCATCCTTACTGTATGCAGACTGGGGGGCTTTGGGGGGACATGGTGTAGCCCCATTAGAGAGCAATGGCTGATCTAACTGTGACTGTTTCCTCCCCACAGGGGGGCTGGGGTTATCCAATACAATGTACGCACGCCTGGGTGAAATCACCTCTCTGGACGGCGCCATTGCTGTTACCCTGGCAGCTCATCAGGCCATAGGACTGAAGGTACAGGGGCAGTTTGGACTCCATGGGGCTCATTTATAAACAGCGGCAGTTACCCATAGCAACCAATCAGCAATTAGCTATTTTGAGCCAGTTGCATCTGATTGGTTGCCAGTGGTAACAGCTCAGCTCAGGTGCAAATTTGCCCGGTTTTTATAAATGCCCCTCTGCACCAGGTTAGCGGGCGTGGCTGCAGTGGGTTAGCGGGCGTGGCTGCAGTGGGTTAGCGGGCGTGGCTGCAGTGGGTTAGCGGGCGTGGCTGCAGTGGGTTAGCGGGCGTGGCTGCAGTGGGTTAGCGGGCGTGGCTGCAGTGGGTTAGCGGGCGTGGCTGCAGTGGGTTAGCGGGCGTGGCTGCAGTGGGTTAGCGGGCGTGGCTGCAGTGGGTTTTGGCTTCATCCCACCCAATCCCTGCTGGAGACTCACACTTTCATGTTCTGCCTTTGCCTCTAGGGGATCCTTATTGCTGGAAATGATGAGCAAAAGGCAAAATATCTGCCCAAACTTGCATCTGGGGAGCACATAGCAGCCTTTTGTCTCACAGAGCCGGGCAGGTAAGTACAGGGCCCCCTGTGTGCCCCCTATATAGCCTACATGCCCCTAACCCCCCCAGGACATGTGTGCCCCTAATCCCCCCCCCCCCCGTAGAACCTGTATCCACTGTTCCCCTGTATATATATATATATATATATATATATATATATATATATATATATATATATATATATATATATATATATGCCCCTAATCCCCCCCCCCGTAGAACCTGTGTCCACTGTTCCCCTATATACAGCCTACATGCCCCTAATCCCCCCACCCCCGTAGAACCTGTGTCCACTGTCCCCTATATATAGCCTACATGCCCCTAATCCCCCCCACCCCCCCCGTAGAACCTGTGTCCACTGTTCCCCTATATACAGCCTACATGCCCCTAATCCCCCCGTAGAACCTGTGTCCACTGTTCCCCTATATACAGCCTACATGCCCCTAATCCCCCCGTAGAACCTGTGTGGCTGTGCCAAGGTGCCGGGGGCACATACAGTTTAGTGGGGAGACCCCCGGCACAGCCCGTTACTCTGCTTCTCATTACAGGACAGTTATTATTTTCTGATTGTTTAGAAGGCGCCGGGCGTTTATCCAACTGCTGCAATAAATATCCCCGCGCCGGAGCTGATCATTCAGCAGGAATCCGCTGCATCCCCTGTGGCACAGAAGCAAATGTATTGGCACGGAGAGCTGGCAGTTAGCCCTTAGCTGTGTGCGTAGCCGCACCTCTGGGGTCTCAGTTGCAGCTCCGGGGCCCTAGGCTGGTGCCTTGCAGTTTGCAGACAGGGGAGTGTCGCTACACACAGAGCTGTACCTACAAACTGCACAGCACAGACAATCTTGCCCCAGAGCCACACAGGGCTGGGGTAGTTCCTAGTGGAGAGTGGGAGAGGCAGAGAGTTTATGTGACCACTGATATGGGCCGGGGGTAGGTGCTCTGTTGGTGGGGATGGGTGCTCTGTGGCCGGGGGTGGGTACTGTGCGGCCAGGGATGTGTACTCTGCGGCCGGGGCTAAGTGCTCTGTGGCCGGGGGTGGGAGCTCTGCGGGCAGGGATGTGTACTCTGCGGCCGGGGCTAAGTGCTCTGTGGCCGGGGGTGGGAGCTCTGCGGGCAGGGATGGGTACTCTGCGGCCGGGGCTAGGTGCTGTGTTGGCGGGGGTGGGTACTCTGTGGCCGGGGGTGGGTACTCTGTGGCCGGGGGTGGGTACTCTGTGGCCGGGGGTGGGTACGCTGCGGCCGGGGGTGGGTACTCTGCGGTTGGGGATGGGTACTCTGCGGCCAGGGCTAGGTGCTGTGTTGGCGGGGGTGGGTACTCTGCGGCCGGGGGTGGGTGCTCTGTTGGTGGGGGTAGGTGCTCTGTTGGCGGGGTGTGGGTACTCTGTGGCCGGGGGTAGGTAATTTGTGCCTGGGGGTAGGTGCTCTGTTGGTGGGGGTAGGTGCTCTGTGTCTAATGTTCCTTATTCTCTTCCCCGTAGTGGCAGTGACGCTGCGTCCATCCAAACCAGGGCAACTCTCACCCCAGATGGGAAGCACTTTCTCTTGAATGGCTCCAAGGTAGGTACCGCACCGGCCAGTTCCGGCAATCTGGGCTTCTATGGCAGATTGTGTCTGTGTCTGTTACTGACAGATATTATCCACTTACCTATTGGAGACAATCTACCCGCAGTGGGATTGGTTACAGTATCGCCCGAAGCGGCTGTACCAGCTGAGACATCAGGGCACAGAATGAGTTGCTGGCACTAAAAGTGTTAATACCAAATATTTCTCTATCCCAGATCTGGATATCTAACGGCGGATTGGCCGACATATTTACCGTCTTTGCCAGAACAGAGGTGGTGGATAAAGACGGCGCCACCAAAGATAAAATCAGCGCTTTTATTGTGGAACGGGCGTTTGGCGGCGTGACCCACGGGAAACCAGAGGATAAACTGGGCATCCGGGGGTCCAACAGTAAGGATTGGGGTGTTTGGGAGAGGCATTCAAATTAAGCAAGTGGGAGGAGTTTCAGGGGAGGAAGCAGATGGGATGGTAGGGTGGGGGAGGGCCCTGATCACAAGAGCTTACAGTCTGTGGAAGAGGAGGTGAGTGTGAGGGGGTTAAGCTGCCGAGGGGTCTCTGAGACCCAGTGCCCACTAACTGGGGGAGAGTGGAATGTACCAGCCATTTGCCTCCAAGGTCTTATTAAATATTAACCCCAAATAAACCCCCTGTTTGGAAGGATCCAGCGCCTTCTGGGAATGGGGGTCACTTCCTTATACAGTAATAGAAGGGGGTAGATGCCCGATGCAAGGAGAGAGAGGTGCCAGGGGCTATATTTGTGCAACCTCTGCCCCAGTTACCTGTTACCTACTTGGCAACAATTAGAAACTGCCCCCCCCCCACCCACGGGCAAACGTCCAGCTGTCACTGTGCTCTTTGTCCCCTGAGGCTGCTGCTGATTGAGATGCCGCTCCTGGGCACCTGATGCTCCGCAATCACTGCATGACTTTATCTTAATACTGCTCTGTAGTCAGAGCCCCCTAAATCCAGGAACCCCCTATTCAGAGCTTGGTTGGTTCCCCCCACAACTTCATGTTCTGTATGTGCTGATGTGTGCGGCACAGCTAGTGCCCAGGGTACAGTCGGTGCCCATTGTACTTAAAGGGGGGGGGGGTTCCACCTTTCGGTTAACTTTCTGTATGTTTATAGAACGGCCTATCCTAAGCAACTTTTCAATTGGTCTTCATTGTTTATTGTCTTGTTTTTGTTATTATTTACCTTCTTCTTCTGACTCTTTGCAGCTTTCAAATGGGGGTCACTGACCCCGGCAGCCAAACCCTATTGCTCTGTGAGGCTCCAGTTCTATTGTTATTGTTACTTTTTATTCCTTATCTTTCTATTCAGCCCCTCCCCTATTCATATACCAGTCTCCTATTCAAACCACACCCTGGTTGCTAAGGTCATTTGGACCCTAGCAACCAGTTAGATGCTTAAACTGCAAACTGCAGAGCTGCTGAACTAAAACTGAAATAATTAAAAAACTGCAAATAATAAAAAATGAAGACCAATTGCAAATTGTCTCAGAATATCACTCTGTACATCATAATAAAATGTATTAAATCCCTGCCCCCCCCCCTTTCCCAGGCACGGGGCCACAGACATTGCTTCCTGGAGGCAAGTGGCGCTTTCCCATAAATCTGTGCTCTAGGCCAGAGTGAGCCCCTGCGGCTGGGCCTGACTGGGAGGGGCTGGGGGGGGGGGCATTAATGGGTTTCCATTGCTTGATCCGCTCACCGGTTCCTCTCGGTTCTCATTTGCAGCCTGCGAGCTCCATTTCGAAAACACCAAGGTGCCTGTGGAGAATGTAATTGGGGAGGTTGGAGGGGGCTTTAAGGTAAGTGCTTTGTATTAGAGAGTCGTTCTGTGCCCCCACTGCCTGCCCAATTAGTCTATATGCCCTTTATTATACCCCCTGTGCTGCCCGACACTTTCTCATTAACCCCCCTCTCCTCGTGCTGTCGGTGCCAGCGGCTGGGGGTCTGTAGTCAGTCCCATTATTATGGGTGTCACTCGGGGGCTGGATCCCTGCTGCACCCACTGCTTCTCCCCCAGGTCCTGAGTCTCCCAAGCGATGGAGGTGGCAGAGCCAGGGTGCTAATGGCAGACCCCCCTTCTGTGCAGTACAATATATGCCCTGGGCCTGGGTGCAGCAAATTCCATCTGTTTATTTAGTCTATTTGCCCCCTACTTGTAGCATTAGTAAGCTGGGGGTGCTTCTCCTGCCCCTGGCTGATCATATGGGGACACAGAGTGTAGGAGGAGGCGGTTACACGGCAGTCACTGAGCTGAACCCCTCATGAATACAAATGTCAAATTCAGGCAGCTCAGTATTCATCATAGGGGGGCAGGTCTGCAAATACTTGTGTGCGGGGCAGAGTGCAAAAGACTATTTCACAATTTGCACCAGTCCTTGCACTTAGTAAATGAGCCCCACTGTCGCTGGCCCGGATGTAGGAGCCCCCCTTTAGTTGCTGTAGAGGGGGCAGAATTCTAAACAGGTCTGTATCACTATTAGGGAAGAATACTACCCCCATTTTTGGACCCGTTTACCCCAGTAGGGCATGTCCCCCCAGAAACACTTTGGGGGTCTCCCTAATGTGATGTTCTGTTTATTGTTCTAGGTGGCAATGAATATTCTGAACAGCGGCAGATTCAGCATGGGCAGCGCCTCGGCCGGCATGATAAAGAAGCTGATAGGTGGGTGGGTTACCTGACTGCTCAACTACCCCCGGGAATGTGTGTTCTCTGTGTGTCCTGGGTAGGGGGTGTGCCGGGGGTGTACCCTGAATATCCCCCTGTCGGACCCCCAAATATCCTCCTGTTCCCTTTGTTGGACCCTAAATATCCTTCTGTTCCCCCTGTCTGACCCCGAATATCCTTCTGTTCCCCCTGTCGGACCCCGAATATCCTTCTGTTCCCCCCGTCGGACCCCGAATATCCTTCTGTTCCCCCCGTCGGACCCCTGAATGTCCCCCCGTCGGACCCTGTATGTGGCCATTGCTGATTCTGCCCTCCGTTTGGCTCCGTAGAAATGACGGGGGACTACGCCTGCACCAGGAAGCAGTTCAACAAGAGACTCAGTGACTTTCAGCTCATTCAGGTGAGTTGTACAGTTTGCCCTGTGCCCCCCAAGGAGAATAACGGGCAGTATGGGGGCAGTTCCATTTGCTGCTAACAAGCTGGCACAGTGGCACCGGCAGGCAGGACTGTCAGTAAAGCCGCACACAGCGCCCCCTTGTGTTGGATTGAATTATTTTATTTTCCTGATTTGCAGAGAAAATACTGCAGCGAGGCCCCTGCCTGTGGCGCATTCACCCAATTGCTTTCCTTTTATTGGCTGTGTCTGCGCCCCAGTCTGTACGTGGCAGGGTGGCACAGCACCGACGTTTCATGGCACTAAATCATTCCGTCCAGTTAAACGTTCCTACCAGTTCACCAGACAAAGACAACATAATTGCTTGGTTGAGTCGTGTGTATCGGTCAGTGATACCCCCTGGGGCAACCAGCTGAACTCACTATCACTCAGGGACGTGGCAAACAGCAGGGGCCGGGTTTCTTGTACCAGGAAAGGTTGAGAGATCAATAAAAAGGAAAACATCAGGTTGTGTGGAACCCACAGCAGCCAATCAGCTACTCTGTTTCACTCAGCAGAACCTCTGTGCACTCCCTACTGTGTGGTTGCTAGGGGTTACTAGACCTACCCCATAAATACCTAGAATAGGATTAGATTTGACAATAGAAACACCCAACTTGCCAGCCGCCACTTTCTTTTACTTGGCACATAAGGGCAGGGCAACCCAGTAACCCTTTCTCCTCCTATTTCTTACAGGAATATTTGCCCGCCCCCCCCCCCCCCATGTATATAGAAGTGCCCTTTCATAGGTTTAACCATTTGTTTTGCAGGAGAAATTTGCACTCATGGCAGAGAAGGCGTTTGTGATGGAGAGTATGGCCTACCTGACCGCCGGCATGATGGACAGGCCTGGGCTCCCCGACTGCTCTGTTGAAGCCGCTATGGTTAAGGTAAGGCAGGAGTCTGGCCAATCGCTTGCGGGCCCCCATGTGCGTATAAAAAGAGCTGGCGGGATTCTTTGGTGCTTTCACCATAACCCCATGGATACCCCCCAGCTGGCAGTGCTGTACAAGTTATTGGCCAATTGATCCTGCCATGTTTTGCCCTTACCATATATTTAGCCATAAAGTAAAGCAGAACTGGTGTCCAGAGTCCAAGGATCCTGAATTATCCTCCATGATTGGTTCATGCTGTATCTGCAGAGCCAATGGGATTGCTTGGCTAATGGTGCTGCTATCTGGGCCCATCATTAAACTCCCATGATTGGCCATTGTCACCCAATTCCAATTCTGTAAGAGTGACCGTGGGCCGTACCTGTTCCGCCAGGTGTTCAGCTCGGAGGGGGCGTGGCTGTGTGTGAGCGAGGCGCTGCAGATCCTGGGGGGGCTGGGCTACATGAAGGATTATCCGTACGAGCGCTTTCTCCGGGACAGTCGCATCCTCCTCATTTTTGAGGTAAGTACAAATCTGTTGCTGTAACTATAGGGTTAAATATTGCGTTTTAAATACAAACACCATTCCCCCCTCCCAGTTTCTGCCGCTTGTACATATTGGGCCCCCCCCCGGGTCCTATTGGCGTTGGCTGAGCCCCCCCATTCTCTCTAATGGAGCCATTTGTCTGCTGTCACCCCCCCAATTCCCCGCCGCGGGCGCCTATTTGTCACAATCGCATCTTTTCTTTTTAGCCAATTTATATATCAAAATATCAGCGCTGAGTTGGGCCCATGATAAATGGCGCTGATATTCTGAAGAGACAGCACAGGTTTAACCCAAAATAGACCGGACCGGAGCTTTCTCTGCCCCCCCCCCCCTCAGTGATTCATGGACATTCCCACAATGCTTTGCTACGTGTTCCCCTAAAGCTTTAGGGTATTGCCTATGCCCGGCCGTGCGGGTGATGTGAAGCAAAGCATTATGGGAAATATCACTGGCCCCCCCTACGCTCGCATATCTCACCTGTAGCCAATCTCCAGCAAAGGGTTAATGCCGATTCTTTTCATTCCAGGGGACCAATGAGATCCTGCGTATGTACATAGCCCTCACCGGGATGCAGCACGCCGGCAGAATTCTCACCGGCAAAATCAAGTATGAATTAACCCCTTGTGACCAGTTGGCCTGGGAGGAGAGAGGGGGAAGGTTCCTTTCTGATAGGGATGCACCATATCCACTTTTTTGGATTCTGCCGAACCCCCGAAACCTTTGTAAAGGATTTGGCCAAATACTGAACCGAATCCTAATTAGCATTTGCTAATTAGGGGTTCGAAGGGTTAAATTTTCAACTTCCGTGTTTACATGTTAAAAAGTCACATGATTTTTCGGATTTGGTTTGGCAGAACCATGGATTTGGACCCTAACGGATCCTGGATCCCCACATTCTGAGACCCACAACCCACTGTAAAAACTATATTTTATAAATGTCGGCTTTTTCCTTAATTTTCTAATGGATCATCAAAGGTATCTTGGGGGCGGGTTGTCCCCGAGTCCCAGCGCCCCCTCACGGCATTCAGTAAGGATATTCCAGCCCCCGACCCACAGTGCCTGGGAGAATCTGGAGTTGGATGGAAGATCCAGCAATGTTGGCCACTATAGGGGGGAATGGGGGCATTAGGGCAGGACCCGGGTCCCAGCATCACACCTGCCCCATAGTCCTGCTCCACTTCCCGGCCCATAACCCTCCCATTTGTACCTTCCCAGGGAAATGAAGAAAGGGAACGTCGGCGTCGCTCTCGAAATGTTCACTAAGAAACTGAGAGACAGTCTGGGAAGGAAGGTGAACCTGGGATTAACTGGGAACGAGGGGGTCGTTCATCCAAGCCTGGAGGTGAGCCCCCCCCCCCTAATAGACCCCTCTTCATTTGTCTGTAACCTCCCCATAGTACCCCCAAACAGCACTGTTACTCCAATGTCTTTATATACCCCCAGAACTATAGTGGGGTGACTGTTACCCCAATGTTTCTATATATCTGTAACCTTGTTATGGGCTAAGGGGGCCCAGCCTGAAGGCCAGTTAGGGGGGGATTTGGGGTGAGTGCTTATTTGTGCCCTGGGTACCCCTGGAACTATAGCGGGGTGACTGTTACCCCAATGTTTCTATATATCTGTAACCTTGTTATGGGCTAAGGGGGCCCAGCCTGAAGGCCAGTTAGGGGGGGATTTGGGGTGAGTGCTTATTTGTGCCCTGGGTACCCCTGGAACTATAGCAGGGTGACTGTTACCCCAATGTTTCTATATATCTGTAACCTTGTTATGGGCTAAGGGGGCCCAGCCTGAAGGCCAGTTAGGGGGGATTTGGGGTGAGTGCTTATTTGTGCCCTGGGTACCCCTGGAACTATAGCGGGGTGACTGTTACCCCAATGTTTCTATATATCTGTAACCTTGTTATGGGCTAAGGGGGCCCAGCCTGAAGGCCAGTTAGGGGGGGATTTGGGGTGAGTGCTTATTTGTGCCCTGGGTACCCCTGGAACTATAGCAGGGTGACTGTTACCCCAATGTTTCTATATATCTGTAACCTTGTTATGGGCTAAGGGGGCCCAGCCTGAGGGCCAGTTAGGGGGGGATTTGGGGTGAGTGCTTATTTGTGCCCTGGGTACCCCTGGAACTATAGCGGGGTGACTGTTACCCCAATGTTTCTATATATCTGTAACCTTGTTATGGGCTAAGGGGGCCCAGCCTGAAGGCCAGTTAGGGGGGGATTTGGGGTGAGTGCTTATTTGTGCCCTGGGTACCCCTGGAACTATAGCGGGGTGACTGTTACCCCAATGTTTCTATATATCTGTAACCTTGTTATGGGCTAAGGGGGCCCAGCCTGAAGGCCAGTTAGGGGGGTAATTGGGGTGAGTGCTTATTTGTGCCCTGGGTACCCCTGGAACTATAGCAGGGTGACTGTTAGCCCATAACAAGGTTACAGATATATAGAAACATTGGGGTAACAGTCACCCCACTATAGTTCCAGGGGTACCCAGGGCACAAATAAGCACTCACCCCAAATCCCCCCCTAACTGGCCTTCAGGCTGGGCCCCCTTAGCCCATAACAAGGTTACAGATATATAGAAACATTGGGGTAAGGGGGCCCAGCCTGAAGGCCAGTTAGGGGGGGATTTGGGGTGAGTGCTTATTTGTGCCCTGGGTACCCCTGGAACTATAGTGGGGTGACTGTTACCCCAATGTTTCTATATATCTGTAACCTTGTTATGGGCTAAGGGGGCCCAGCCTGAAGGCCAGTTAGGGGGGGATTTGGGGTGAGTGCTTATTTGTGCCCTGGGTACCCCTGGAACTATAGCGGGGTGACTGTTACCCCAATGTTTCTATATATCTGTAACCTTGTTATGGGCTAAGGGGGCCCAGCCTGAAGGCCAGTTAGGGGGGTAATTGGGGTGAGTGCTTATTTGTGCCCTGGGTACCCCTGGAACTATAGCAGGGTGACTGTTAGCCCATAACAAGGTTACAGATATATAGAAACATTGGGGTAACAGTCACCCCACTATAGTTCCAGGGGTACCCAGGGCACAAATAAGCACTCACCCCAAATCCCCCCCTAACTGGCCTTCAGGCTGGGCCCCCTTAGCCCATAACAAGGTTACAGATATATAGAAACATTGGGGTAAGGGGGCCCAGCCTGAAGGCCAGTTAGGGGGGGATTTGGGGTGAGTGCTTATTTGTGCCCTGGGTACCCCTGGAACTATAGTGGGGTGACTGTTACCCCAATGTTTCTATATATCTGTAACCTTGTTATGGGCTAAGGGGGCCCAGCCTGAAGGCCAGTTAGGGGGGGATTTGGGGTGAGTGCTTATTTGTGCCCTGGGTACCCCTGGAACTATAGTGGGGTGACTGTTACCCCAATGTTTCTATATATCTGTAACCTTGTTATGGGCTAAGGGGGCCCAGCCTGAAGGCCAGTTAGGGGGGGATTTGGGCTGAGTGCTTATTTGTGCCCTGGGTACCCCTGGAACTATAGTGGGGTGACTGTTACCCCAATGTTTCTATATATCTGTAACCTTGTTATGGGCTAAGGGGGCCCAGCCTGAAGGCCAGTTAGGGGGGGATTTGGGCTGAGTGCTTATTTGTGCCCTGGGTACCCCTGGAACTATAGTGGAGTGACTATAGGGCAAGGTCAGTACAATGAATAAATAAACCTCTCTGCCCCTAGGAGAGCGCTAAGAAGCTGGAGGAGAATGTTTATTACTTTGGCAATACAGTGGAGAGTTTGCTGTACCGGTTTGGCAAGGTAAGCAGAACAGAACCGCTGACCCGCTCCCCTACATGCCTCATTAGCTAATTACTTTATTGCACATGACAAACAGCCACTGAGAGGTGGTTAATTAGATTTATTTATTCTGCGCGTGGAAACTGCAGAATCTGCAAGAATTGCAAACTCAGATTCCTGTATAATGTGGCGCTGCAGTAACTGGGGGTCTGCTCCCCTTTGCCTGCCCTCAGCATCAGCATAGGAAGGGGTTCCTTACTGTAAGGGCAGTCAGGTTATGGGGTTCCCTACCCAGAGAGGGGGAATGAGGGATACATTGGGGGTGGGGAGGAAAGGAGATCTCGCCATCAGCATAGGAAGGGGTTCCTTACTAAAAGGGCAGTCAGGTTATGGGGTTCCCTACCAAGAGAGGGGGAATGAGGGATACATTGGGGGTGGGGAGGAAAGGGGATCTCACCATCAGCATAGGAAGGGGTTCCTTACTGTAAGGGCAGTCAGGTTATGGGGTTCCCTACCCAGAGAGGGGGAATGAGTGATACATTGGGGGTGGGGAGGGAAGGGGATCTCACCATCAGCATAGGAAGGGGTTCCTTACTGTAAGGGCAGTCAGGTTATGGGGTTCCCTACCAAGAGAAGGGGAATGAGGGATACATTGGGGGTGGGGAGGAAAGGGGATCTCACCATCAGGATAGGAAGGGGTTCCTTACTGTAAGCGCAGTCAGGTTATGGGGTTCCCTACCCAGAGAGGGAGAATGAGTGATACACTGGGGGTGGGGGGGAAGTTCTGTACTGATGTTGGTTCTGCCGCAGACCATAGTGGAGGAGCAGTTGGCGCTGAAGAGGGTGGCGGATGTGCTGATCAATCTTTACGCCATGACGGCCGTTATTTCCAGGGCGAGTCGCTCTATCAGTATTGGGCTGCGCAATCATGACCACGAGGTAAGTGCCCAGCCCCCGGCCCGTGGGGTTGGTACTCACTATTAATATATATTCCTGCACAGATGATAAAGTGGAAAATAATAACTGATGTATTTTATATTGGTTTATGTAATGGGGGGTGAGGCTTGGGATCTGTTTATATGGGAGTTACTCCCCCTGTAGGAGCCGGTGGGTAAGTGCGGGGGGAGCGCTGGGCTCTGTGTGGGGTTTAATGGATTGAAATAAACTAAAAAAAATTTGTAACTTTATCATCTGTGCGAGAATATAAATGTATTTGGTCACTAGGGGGCCCCCCTGCGCAGCTCTGCGGCTCCATTTCCTCATATAAATATTATATTCCTTATCATTTCCCTGTTATTGGTCTTATTTATTATTGTACTCACTTTAGCTCCAGGTCCCACTTCCTATCCCATAGTAGCACCTATAGTAGTACCCATAGTAGCACCTATAGTAGTACCCATAGTAGCACCTATAGTAGTACTCACAGTAGCACCTATAGTAGCACCCATAGTAGTACTCACAGTAGCACCCATAGTAGCACCTATAGTAGTACTCACAGTAGCACCTATAGTAGCACCCACAGTAGTACCTATAGTAGTACTCACAGTAGCACCCATAGTAGTACTCACAGTAGCACCTATAGTAGCACCCACAGTAGTACCCATAGTAGTACTCACAGTAGCACCTATAGTAGTACTCACAGTAGCACCTATAGTAGTACTCACAGTAGCACCTATAGTAGTACTCACAGTAGCACCTATAGTAGCACCCACAGTAGTACCCACAGTAGTACCTATAGTAGTACCCACAGTAGCACCTATAGTAGTACCCACAATAGCACCTATAGTAGCACCCACAGTAGTACCTATAGTAGTACTCACAGTAGCACCTATAATAGTACTCACAGTAGCACCTATAGTAGCACCCACAGTAGTACCTATAGTAGTACTCACAGTAGCACCTATAGTAGTACTCACAGTAGCACCTATAGTAGCACCCACAGTAGTACCTATAGTAGTACCTATAGTAGTACCCATAGTAGTACTCACAGTAGCACCTATAGTAGTACCCACAGTAGTACCTATAGTAGTACCCACAGTAGCACCTATAGTAGTACCCACAATAGCACCTATAGTAGCACCCACAGTAGTACCTATAGTAGTACTCACAGTAGCACCTATAATAGTACTCACAGTAGCACCTATAGTAGCACCCACAGTAGTACCTATAGTAGTACTCACAGTAGCACCTATAGTAGTACTCACAGTAGCACCTATAGTAGCACCCACAGTAGTACCTATAGTAGTACCCATAGTAGTACTCACAGTAGCACCTATAGTAGTACCCACAGTAGTACCTATAGTAGTACTCACAGTAGCACCTATAGTAGTACCCACAGTAGTACCCATAGTAGTACTCACAGTAGCACCTATAGTAGTACCCACAGTAGTACCTATAGTAGTACTCACAGTAGCACCTATAGTAGTACCCACAGTAGTACCTATAGTAGTACTCACAGTAGCACCTATAGTAGTACCCACAGTAGTACCTATAGTAGTACTCACAGTAGCACCTATAGTAGTACTCACAGTAGCACCCACAGTAGTACCTATAGTAGTACTCACAGTAGCACCCATAGTAGCACCTATAGTAGTACCCACAGTAGTACCTATAATAGTACTCACAGTAGCACCCACAGTAGTACCTATAGTAGTACTCACAGTAGCACCCACTGTAGTACCTCTAGTAGCACCCACAGTAGCACCTATAGTAGTACTCACAGTAGCACCCACAGTAGCACCTATAGTAGTACTCACAGTAGCACCTATAGTAGTACTCACAGTAGCACCTTTAGTAGTACTCACAGTAGCACCCATAGTAGCACCTATAGTAGCACCCATAATAGTACTTATAGTAGCCACCAGGGCTATCTGCAATGGTGGTAGAGTCTAAGGCATTTGAAGTGGATGTGGGTTGGTGCCCGCTGGTGCTGCGCCACACTCTGCCCTACAGACATCCCAGCTAGCCCCACTGGGCCCCACACTTGATTTCTCTCTGGTAACTGAAGTCAGGTCCCCCCAAATAGACCCCAATGAAACAGCGCCCCCCGGGGACCAATTCACGCTAAATAAAGTGACAGATCTCGCTCTCCCCGAACCTCTAAAATGGGTCACAGGGGAACCAGTAGCCTGTCTGTTGGCCCAGGGGCCAGTCTGTGTGCCCAGTACCCCGAGAGTGGGTCCCTAGCACCCAGTGTGTGTGGTTCCTATAGGCCCAGGGGCCAGTCTGTGTGCCCAGTACCCTGAGAGTGGGTCCCTAGCACCCAGTGTGTGCGGTTCCTATAGGCCCAGGGGCCAGTCTGTGTGCCCAGTACCCCGAGAGTGGGTCCCTAGCACCCAGTGTGTGTGGTTCCTATAGGCCCAGGGGCCAGTCTGTGTGCCCAGTACCCCGAGAGTGGGTCCCTAGCACCCAGTGTGTGCGGTTCCTATAGGCCCAGGGGCCAGTCTGTGTGCCCAGTACCCCGAGAGTGGGTCCCTAGCACCTCATTTGGTCTCATTTGCCTGTTTGCCCCCCCCAGGTGCTGTTGGCCAACATGTTCTGCTCCGAGGCTTATTTCAAGAACAACTACACCCTGGCCCAGCTGGGCAAGCGTAAGTACCGCCCCCGGCCCGGCCTCTAAGAGCAGTGAGGTTCTGAAGCAGCTTTGCAGTTGGTCTTTGTTTTCACAGGTTCCATTTTTTAACTGTTGTTGTTCAGTTTGGGGCCCCTATGTGCCCTAGGGGGGGGGGGGGGCAGCTGGGGGGGGGGGGGGGGGGGTGGGGTGGGGTTGGAGATCCCGGGTATTCAAGGCAAGGACTCAGGGTTGGGGCACAATGAAGACCAACTGCAAAGAGGAATTTCACTTCGGGAAATACTTATAGTCAGTTTAAAGGCCAACTATCCCCTGTGTGGCGCCGGCCAATAGCGCTGACCCCTCACGCTGCCGGCCAATAGCGCTGACCCCTCACGCTGCCGGCCAATAGCGCTGACCCCTCACGCTGCCGGCCAATAGCGCTGACCCCTCACGCTGCCGGCCAATAGCGCTGACCCCTCACGCTGCCGGCCAATAGCGCTGACCCCTCACGCTGCCGGCCAATAGCGCTGACCCCTCACGCTGCCGGCCAATAGCGCTGACCCCTCACGCTGCCGGCCAATAGCGCTGACCCCTCACGCTGCCGGCCAATAGCGCTGACCCCTCACGCTGCCGGCCAATAGCGCTGACCCCTCACGCTGCCGGCCAATCAGCTGTCTGTTCCGCGCAGATTCCCCGGAGAACCAGGACGACAGTATCCGGAAGATCGCGGCGCACGTTCTGGAGAAGAGGGGGTACACCTGCTCCCACCCCCTGGACAGAACCTTCTGAGCGGCACTTGCCCAATGGACTTAGTTACCCCGGGGCGTAGGCGCCAGTCGCACCAATCAGAGCCCAGAGCTGGGGGTTCGTTTGCACAGAACTTATCGCTACTTTGTACCAGATTTTGATTAAATTTCATTGATCTCCTTTTCTGATTGGTCGGGAAGATTCCGTTTCCACCGTAAGTGCCTTCAGGCCTGTAGCTTTAGTGGAACTACCTCTCCCAGAATCCCCTGTGTGCCTTCTTTATTGCAATGCTGGGGGCCACAGTATTACTGACTTTGATTGGGCGGAGCTTGTGGTCCTTGATGTAATGGTTTGAACAGGCACCGCCCCATGTGCCCAGGAGCCAATCACACCAGGAGGAAGTGACACCCAAACAATAAAGGGGAAGTTTACCTGCTGTTTTATTTCTGCTACAATAAAGGGCAGCGACTCTGTTATCCACCGGCGAATCATTATTCTCATATGTGAAAGGGGCGGAGTTTACTGAACCTGCAGCAGGAATCCATTGTGGCTCTGGGTCTGGATAATGTTGCCGGAGGCCTGAACCCTTCTCTTTGTGCCCGGCTCTGTGCCCCCCTGTGCCCGGGTCTGGGCCAGCGCCAGCAGAACCCCTCTCTCTTCTGGGCTCAGATCCTTTATTTCTCCTTTGTACAGAAACGAGTGCTGGGAGCAGTTTAGGCTGCGGCAGAGAAACGGGGAATAAGGAATCATACAGGGTAATGTTTGGTGCTGCCACCGTGACCCAGGGCATTCCCATAGTAACCAGCGGTGCCAGGGCATTCCCATAGTAACCCACGGGGCCGGGGCCTGACCCAGGGCATTCCCATAGTAACCCACGGGGCCGGGGCCTGACCCAGGGCATTCCCATAGTAACCCACGGGGCCGGGGCCTGACCCAGGGCATTCCCATAGTAACCCACGGGGCCGGGGCCTGACCCAGGGCATTCCCATAGTAACCCACGGGGCCGGGGCCTGACCCAGGGCATTCCCATAGTAACCCACGGGGCCGGGGCCTGACCCAGGGCATTCCCATAGTAACCCACGGGGCCGGGGCCTGACCCAGGGCATTCCCATAGTAACCCACGGGGCCGGGGCCTGACCCAGGGCATTCCCATAGTAACCCACGGGGCCGGGGCCTGACCCAGGGCATTCCCATAATAACCAACCAGGAGAAATGGGGAGGGGAATAGAAATGTGGGAGGGAGAGGAGGGTGGGGCTGACAGTGGGGGAGCAAAGATATAAGCACTGTATTTGGGGGTGCACACCACCCCCCTGTCTGCCACTGCTTGTCTCTGGCCAATAGGATTGCTAATAATAAGTTGCCCCGCCCCCAGAGCTGTAGTGTAACTATAACTGGACTCACTTGAAGTCTTGGCCTTTCAGTTGCTGGAACTTTCCACGCTCTGTGTTGGGACAGGGGATTGCGTTTCCTTCCCACGTCAGGCGGTGGCGCCCCAACTCTCCTGGCACAAAGTGACTGGCACGGAGCTGCCCCCCCTCCTGGCCAATGTAATTGGGGTTGGGCCCAGAGTTCTGCAGCACAGACAGCGCCGGCACCGGCTGCACAAGAATAAATTCATCATAAATGCCGGCCCATTCCCCCCCCCCCCCAGTAATCTGCCCTGTTACCCCAGCACTTGCCCCATGTTTCATTCCAGTACTCCCTGCGCCCCAGTGCTGGGGGCCCCCCATACCTTCAGTGCCAGGCCGGCCCGGCGCAGAGACAGTTTGGCAGGTTTATCCTTCAGGAGCCCCTCCAGCCGGCCCTGAGCGCTACTGGCCTGGGGCCCCCCTGCTGCCAGTTCTGTAGCCGCCAGGCACCGGTGGAACCTCATGCTCTGAGTATTAGCTCTGGGGCCCTCCTGCTGGTACTCGGCCCGCCGGCCTCTCCTCTCTTCCTCCTGCGGGGTCTCACCTTAAAGGGACAGCACATCAGTCTCATCACATGAGTGACACCCCCCCCAACTGCCCCATGGGCACCCCCTTATTCTGCCAGATAAGTACCAAGTGGGGATTCAAGTCCTTATGGGTGAGCTGTGGGATGGTCACTTGCCCTGCCAGGGCTGTCACTTTTGGGGCTCATTACTGACCCCCCGTCACTTGCAAAACCGCAGAACTGCAGTCAGTGCAACATTCAGAGTGGGGGGGCAACTCTTCTGGGGGTGCAAGAAGGAGGGCACTTTCCTTTTGCCTTATCTTTCATAAATGTGCCCTCTCTCTCCCCAATATATACCCATGCCCCCCATCTACACTCCCCCAACTGTACCCACTCTCTACCCCAACTGTACCCACTCTCTCCCCCAATATATACCCACTCTCTCCCCCAATAGATGCCCACTCTCTCCCCCAACTGTACCCACTCTCTCCCCCAACTGTACCCACTCTCTCCTCCAATATATACCCACTCTCTCCCCCAATAGATGCCCACTCTCTCCCCCAACTGTACCCACTCTCTCCCCCAATATATACCCACTCTCTCCCCCAATAGATGCCCACACACTTGTCCAATATATACCCACTCTCTCCCCAATATATACCCACTCTCTCCCCAATATATACCCACTCTCTCCCCCAATAGATACCCACTCTCTCCCCCAACAGATGCCCACTCTCTCCCCCAACTGTACCCATTCTCTCCCCCAATAGATGCCCACACACTTGTCCAATATATACCCACTCTCTCCCCAATATATACCCACTCTCTCCCCAATATATACCCACTCTCTCCCCAATATATACCCACTCTCTCCCCCAATATATACCCATTCTCTCCCCCAACTGTACCCACTCTCTCCCCAATATATACCCACTCTCTCCCCCAATATATACCCTCTCTCTCCCCCAATATATACCCACTCTCTCCCCCAACTGTACCCACTCTCTCCCCAAATATATACCCACTCTCTCCCCCAATATATACCCACTATCTCACCCAATATATACCCACTCTCTCCCCCAATATATACGCACTCTCTCCCCCAACTGTACCCACTCTCTCACCCTATATATACCCACTCTCTCCCCCAACTGTACCCACTCTCTCACCCTATATATACCCACTCTCTCCCCCAACTGTACCCACTCTCTCACCCTATATATACCCACTCTCTCCCCCAACTGTACCCACTCTCTCCCCCAATATATACCCACTCTCTCCCCCAACTGTACCCACACTCTGCCCCAATATATACCCACTCTCTCCTCCAATATATACCCACTCTCACAATTCCCACCTACACCTACACTTTCCACAATCTGTACTTACACTCTCCCATACACTTTTGAACTGTCTCGGATATATTTCTCATCTCTCTATGAGACACTCGCACTCTATACCTTGTCTCAGGCAGTCGCTAGCCAGACAGGAGAGTGCAGAATCCCTAACCCAGTACCCCAATACCCAGTGCCCCAATACCCAGTACCCCAATGCCCAGTACCCCAATACCCAGTGCCCCAATACCCAGTACCCCAATACCCAGTGCCCCTATGCCCAGTGCCCTAATACCCAGTACCCCAATATCCAGTGCCCCAATACCCAGTGCCCCAATGCCCAGTACCCCAATACCCAGTACCCCAATACCCAGTGCTCCTATGCCCAGTGCCCCAGTACCCCAATATCCAGTGCCCCAGTACCCCAATACCCAGTGCCCCTATACCCAGTGCCTCAATACCCAGTACCCCAATACCCAGTACCCCAATACCCAGTGCCCCAATACCCAGTGCCCCAATACCCAGTGCCCCAATACCCAGTGCCCCTATGCCCAGTGCCCCAATACCCAGTGCCCCAATATCCAGTTACCCAGTGCCCCAATACCCAGTACCTCAATACCCAGTACCCCAATACCCAGTGCCCCAATACCCAGTGCCCCAATACCCAGTGCCCCTATGCCCAGTGCCCCTATGCCCAGTGCCCCAATACCCAGTGCCCCAATACCCAGTGCCCCAATATCCAGTGCCCCAATAGCCAGTGCCCCAATACCCAGTGCCCCAATAGCCAGTGCCTCAATACCCAGTACCCCAATACCCAGTACCCCAATACCCAGTGCCCCAATTCTGGGAGAAGAGACACTGGAAATTGGGGGGGCACTAAATCCACTATTTCATTATCCGACCGAACCCTCAATCCTTTGTGAAAGATTTGACTGAATCCTAATTTGAATATGCAAATGACCTTTACCTGTCGGGGGGGCGCTGGGGGGGGGCAACTGCCCGTCTGTGTCTGACACTTTGGGGGGCAACTGGAAGTCCTGGTGTCGCTGCTCCCAGCACCAACGCTCTCTGGGAAGGGTGGGCTGCTGGGTATTTCTGTGCAGGGTGCCTTCCCTCCATGCCTGGAATTACATGGAATAATTATATAGTGACCCCCCCTTATATATAGTGACCCCCCCTTATATATAGTGACCCCCCCTTATATATTTATATATAGTGACCCCCCCCCTTAACTGCCCCTTCCCCAGTGTAACCAATCCCAACTGGGCCAGCCTTTCCCCATAACTGAGCCCATTCCCTTTATCAGCTTAGTCGCTCTTCCCTGTACTTTCTCTATTTCATTACTGCCCCCCTTATATATTTATATATAGTGACCCCCCTAACTGCCCCCCCCCCCCAGTGTAACCAATCCCAACTGGGCCAGCCTTTCCCCATAACTGAGCCCATTCCCTTTATCAGCTTAGTCGCTCTTCCCTGTACTTTCTCTATTTCATTACTGCCCCCCCTTATATATTTATATATAGTGACCCCCCCCCTTAACTGCCCCTTCCCCAGTGTAACCAATCCCAACTGGGCCAGCCTTTCCCCATAACTGAGCCCATTCCCTTTATCAGCTTAGTCGCTCTTCCCTGTACTTTCTCTATTTCATTACTGCCCCCCCTTATATATTTATATATAGTGACCCCCCCTTAACTGCCCCCCCCCTTAACTGCCCCTTCCCCAGTGTAACCAATCCCAACTGGGCCAGCCTTTCCCCATAACTGAGCCCATTCCCTTTATCAGCTTAGTCGCTCTTCCCTGTACTTTCTCTATTTCATTACTGCCCCCCCTTATATATTTATATATAGTGACCCCCCCCTTAACTGCCCCTTCCCCAGTGTAACCAATCCCAACTGGGCCAGCCTTTCCCCATAACTGAGCCCATTCCCTTTATCAGCTTAGTCGCTCTTCCCTGTACTTTCTCTATTTCATTACTGCCCCCCCTTATATATTTATATATAGTGACCCCCCCCCTTAACTGCCCCTTCCCCAGTGTAACCAATCCCAACTGGGCCAGCCTTTCCCCATAACTGAGCCCATTCCCTTTATCAGCTTAGTCACTCTTCCCTGTACTTTCTCTATTTCATTACTGCCCCCCCCCCTTATATATTTATATATAGTGACCCCCCCTTTTATATTTATATATAGTGATCACTTACTTTACTGAGTTCCGCTATTCGCGCTTCATCTGGCTTTTTGGGGTGTTCATTGCTCTCGATGCTGCTCTTGAACCCGGGGTACACAAACCCCCCAGGACTCATCCATTTGCCCTTTGACTGCGCAGCGAGGACTTTCCTGTCGGCGTCGGGGTCGGACAAACTCACCGTCGCCGAGTGAAACTCTTGTGAGTAAGTGAATCTCTGTCTCGGCTCCTGGAATCCATATTGTGAGGGTCTTACAGAGACCGGTGAACCCCCAAACCCTACTCGCTCTCACAACAAGAAAGTGAAAGGAATCGCACAAGTAAAATGCAAGAGAAGGACAAGGGAACAGATGGGCGGGGCCATGGCCCAAGGAAGGTGGTGCCTAACAGATGGGCGGGGCCATGGCCCAAGGAAGGCGGTGCCTAACAGATGGGCGGGGCCATGGCCCAAGGAAGGCGGTGCCTAACAGACGAGTGGGGCCATGGCCCAAGGAAGGCGGTGCCTAACAGACGGGCGAGGCCATGGCCCAAGGAAGGCGGTGCCTAACAGATGGGCGGGGCCATAGCCCAAGGAAGGCGGTGCCTAACAGATGGGCGGGGCCATGACCCAAGGAAGGCGGTGCCAGTAAGAGCCAATCAGAGTTACCTTTGCCAGCGCCTGCAGTAATGCCCTGTGAGCCAATCGGCTGGAGCTGAGGGTCTGGGAGCTGTAGTTATGCACTGCGGTGCCGGCACAGGGAGAGATTCTGATCCAGTCGCCACTGTGTCTCCTCATGAGTCGGCTCAGACGGTTCACCTTCTCTATGTTACTCTGTGGGGGGGACACAGTCAGGGAATATGGGGGTGCATAGGCCTCTGGCTGTGCCAATGTGGGGGTGCAGTACGTACCTGGATGAAGTCCCTTCCCTGCCTCTCCCTGTCCCGCTTCAACTCAGTATATTGGGTGTTGCAGTTGTCCAGGGGGCCGAGTGCCAGCTTCCTACCCCCCCTTTGGGCAGCGCCGTCGGGAATAACCGGGTTTTGAGTAACAGATGTTTCTTCCTTAGGGAATGAGTGAGTCGGGGTTACAGGCACCCCAAATTCCCGGCTCAGGAGCTCGATCATATCCGCCGAGGGCAGCAAGTCCCGCTGTAGGGCCCGGCGCAGCGTCTTCGCCCCACGCAGGAAGTCCAGCCTGCAGGGAAATGACACGGGTGGGATTAGGGTGCGTTTCCTGGGGGGCAGTAATGAGCGATGGACCCCCCAACACCACTTGCCATTTATATGCAGAAACCTGATTCCAACATAAACCCACTGGGGGACTTCATTTGCTTTATACTTTGAAAGCACTATTTTGGCCTGGTTGCCATGCTCGCTACCCATAGCAACCAAGTGGGATGGGGACTGAAATATAAGTAATAAAAAGAAATAAAAATCAGTTGCCCTCAGTCTGCGTTTTGGGGATACTATATTGGTTTGGGGGTGACTTGGTGCTGTGTTAATACCGCTGGGGTTCTGTTTTTAAGCTCCCATTTGGGAATATTACCCCGTGTGAATTGGATCCCAGAACCAGTACATCTATCCCTACAGCCTCCCATGGAGTTTCCTGGGGGTTTATTTCCAGATGGCCCAGGCCCAAATGTAACAAGATCCAAACTTCCACCGGTCCTGCCCCCCCTTTCCTCTTTCCATGGATCCCCCAGTACCAGCGTGGGCTCAGCACGACCCCCATCCTGTCCCGAATGGATTAGTCCAACCATCAAATACCAGGTGGACTCTGACCCATTGGGGATCATGTGACCATGTGGCTGGGGGGGCAGTTCCGTGGGGCCCCAATGACTCACCTGGAGAGTGCGTGGAAGCAGGGGGTCGGTACCATGTCCCTGACATAGAGGAGGGGCTGCCGCACGATGGCGGAGAGGGGTGCATGGAGCTGAATGTGGCACAGCAGGACCCCCAGGTCTCGGTACCGGCGCTGCCGGAAAGCCAGCTGGGAGTTGTACAGAATTTCCAGCTCCGCTGCCCTGAAACCAATGTAACAACATCAATCATTTCATTCATTAGAACAACCCACCCCCCCAAACAATCTCCATGTAACTGCCCTGCAGCTCCCAGGCCAGGGGGGGGTATATCCCCTTTATAAATACCAGGGGGGCAGGTAAGTATCAGAGAGGCAGCTGATCAATCTTATTGGCCGGCAGTGTAACTATAGAGGGGAGCCGAGGGGTATTAGGGGCAATGACTGGTCAGCACTTCCAGTTGTCTTATATGGGGGGGGGGGAAATGATTTGGCTGTGGGGTACAGTAAGTTCTAGTTGCCCTGCTGTGGGTGCAGTAAGTTCTAGTTGCCCTGCTGTGGGGTGCAGTAAGTTGTAGTTGCCCTGCTGTGGGGTGCAGTAAGTTGTAGTTGCCCTGCTGTGGGGTGCAGTAAGTTCTAGTTGCCCTGCTGTGGGGTGCAGTAAGTTGTAGTTGCCCTGCTGTGGGGTGCAGTAAGTTGTAGTTGCCCTGCTGTGGGTGCAGTAAGTTCTAGTTGCCCTGCTGTGGGGTGCAGTAAGTTGTAGTTGCCCTGCTGTGGGTGCAGTAAGTTGTAGTTGCCCTGCTGTGGGGTGCAGTAAGTTCTAGTTGCCCTGCTGTGGGGTGCAGTAAGTTGTAGTTGCCCTGCTGTGGGTGCAGTAAGTTGTAGTTGCCCTGCTGTGGGGTGCAGTAAGTTCTAGTTGCCCTGCTGTGGGGTGCAGTAAGTTGTAGTTGCCCTGCTGTGGGGTGCAGTAAGTTGTAGTTGCCCTGCTGTGGGTGCAGTAAGTTGTAGTTGCCCTGCTGTGGGGTGCAGTAAGTTCTAGTTGCCCTGCTGTGGGGTAGAGAGGGACCCCCCCCATGCTTTCTGCCTATACAGTTGTACCATGTGACCCATTAAAGCCCCCCAGTACCTGGTTGGGAGGGTTTCCCAGAGCTCCCTGACCCCTTTCTCCCTCAGACCCTCCAGCACAAAGAGGTGCATCTCCCCGTCCATAAGGTGGAACCCCGTTATTACATCCAGGGAGGGGTCGTCTCTCTGATCGTCCCTCAGAGCCAATAGGGAAAGAGCCTCCTGGGTGGGACCATCCGGGGAGCCCCCCAAGTTCAGGGCCTTGGCATTGATTTGGCCGATCTGGAGGAGGAGCTTCTCTAGGAACCGCCCATCCTTATAATGGAAGATGTAGACGATGAGCCCAAAGGGGCAGTCGGAGCCTCCGGGTTGGAGGGCAAGTGGCACCGCGATGTCGACCCGCACCTTCAGCAGCGACTGGGCGTCCAGGTAACGTCCCGCCGGGGGGCCATCGACTGCCCCCAGAATTCCAGGACTTTTCCCACTTTGGCCAATGGGGTCGGGGGCGGCGCAGTTATGGATCGGGGCGCAGAGGTTCAGGTACTTGGCCCCGTGCAGCAATTCGCTCATATCCACCCTGGCCACGCCGTACGGGTGCCGAAGCTCCTCCCCCTCTCTATACGGATTGTGATTGGTCGGTTTGGAGGTGACGAGTCCCACATTACTCAGTTTCTCATCCTCTGGCTCGGCGCCGAAAAGCGAGGGGCTACCGGACCCCCCGACTGCCCTCTTGTCCCGGTCGTGCACCTCGATTTCTAACGGGGGGCCCTGGAGGAACTCGCGCAGCTCTGCCGGACTCAGGCTTCCCGCCAAAATCACATTCACGTCCTCAAAGTACACGTGTGTCCCGTGTTCCCGGCCCTGGGTCCGGTGGGGGGGCTGATTGCAGAACCGGTACCGGCAGAACACGGGGAGACACTGATCCTGGGGGCACAGAACCCACACGTCACTCAATCTGCCCTCCAAATATTCACCCTGAACCGCAATTCTCCAGCTTGGAACTGAAAGTAACATGAAAGTAACATTTACCCTAGCAACCAGACAGGGGTTACAATGGCAGACTGGAAGCAGCCCCAGGAACTGAATAGAAATATCAGTTACTGCCCTACTGCCCCTAGCAACAGGCAAAGGGTTAGAATGGCCGACAGGCATCCTCCATCCGCAGCCCGAGGGACTAAACAGAAATATCAGTTACCGTCCCACTGTCCCCTAGCAACAGGCAAAGGGTTAGGATGGCTGACTGGATGCAGCCCCAGGGACTGAATATAAATATCAGTTACTGCCCTACTGCCCCTAGCAACAAGCAAAGGGTTAGAATGGCCGACTGGATGCAGCCCCAGGGACTGAATAGAAATATCAGTTACCGTCCTACTGTCCCCTAGCAACAGGCAAAGGGTTAGAATGGCCGACTGGATGCAGCCCTAGGGACTGAATAGAAATATCAGTTACCGTCCTACTGTCCCTAGCAACAGGCAAAGGGTTAGAATGGCCGACTGGATGATGAGGAGAGGGACTCAGGCATCCTCCATCCGCAGCCCCAGGGACTAAACAGAAATATCAGTTACCATCCTACTGTCCCCTAGCAACAGGCAGGGGGTTAGAATGGCCGACTGGGGAAAGGGGCAGAAAAGAAGTAGAAGTAACCCTGCCATTCTAATAAATGCCCCACTGGGGCAGTTCAAATTCAAGCTGAGAAATGCAGATACAAACAAAAGAGAGAGAGAACCAATGGGAAACTGTCAGGAGACATCATACAAAATAACATGAGAGAACTTCCCCTTTAATAGCCCCTGGGGGGGGCTGTATATATATATATATAAGATATATACACAAAGGATTGTGAGTAATCTATCACTGCTTGTGATTGGTCGCTGGGTGGGTCTTTCTAAGCTTTATATCAGACTGAAACTGAAACTTGTTCCTGATTGGCTGAGGGTAAAAGGTTACGGCAGTAATTACCTTCAGGGCACTGATTGGTGTTGGCGTTACCGGGAGGGAGGTGGCAGAATGGATACGAATGACCAATGGGTTGAAGTCCCTTTTCTGTTGGTCGGAGAGCAGGGGGGCGTCTAAAGCCAACGAGACGTAACAGTCTAATATCCGCTCCGATGTCTCCTGGAATCGATTGGCCGCCCTCAGGTCTCCTGTATAACGAGAGAATCAGTGATTGGTCACTGGGCCTTTCCCATAATGCTCCAGGCAGGGAACTGTTAGCAAATGAGGGGTCTGGGCCTTAACCCCTGAGGTACCAAACTCACCGGCAACGAGGGGCAGAAAGCTGAGTGTCAGTCCCAGGCATTTCCCCTCCCCCCGCAGCAAACTGGCACTTGGCGTCTTCTCACTCCGTTCCTCTTGCGCTTTCCTCTTCCCTGTCAATATATCAACTGTAAGCAGCAGTCCTGCCCTGCTTTATGGCTGAGATTCTAGCTATCTGTATAACAGAGCATTCTGTCACAGTGGCACAGATCCTATCTGATCCCCCCATTGTAAGCAGCAGTCCTGCCCTGCTTTATGGCTGAGATTCTAGCTATCTGTATAACAGAACATTCTGTCACAGTGGCACAGATCCTATCTGATCCCCCCCATTGTAAGCAGCAGTCCTGCCCTGCTTTATGGCTGAGATTCTAGCTATCTGTATAACAGAGCATTCTGTCACAGTGGCACAGATCCTATCTGATCCCCCATTGTAAGCAGCAGTCCTGCCCTGCTTTATGGCTGAGATTCTAGCTATCTGTATAACAGAGCATTCTGTCACAGTGGCACAGATCCTATCTGATCCCCCCATTGTAAGCAGCAGTCCTGCCCTGCTTTATGGCTGAGATTCTAGCTATCTGTATAACAGAGCATTCTGTCACAGTGGCACAGATCCTATCTGATCCCCCCATTGTAAGCAGCAGTCCTGCCCTGCTTTATGGCTGAGATTCTAGCTATCTGTATAACAGAACATTCTGTCACAGTGGCACAGATCCTATCTGATCCCCCCCATTGTAAGCAGCAGTCCTGCCCTGCTTTATGGCTGAGATTCTAGCTATCTGTATAACAGAGCATTCTGTCACAGTGGCACAGATCCTATCTGATCCCCCCATTGTAAGCAGGCAGTCCTGCCCTGCTTTATGGCTGAGATTCTAGCTATCTGTATAACAGAGCATTCTGTCACAGTGGCACAGATCCTATCTGATCCCCCCATTGTAAGCAGCAGTCCTGCCCTGCTTTATGGCTGAGATTCTAGCTATCTGTATAACAGAGCATTCTGTCACAGTGGCACAGATCCTATCTGATCCCCCCATTGTAAGCAGCAGTCCTGCCCTGCTTTATGGCTGAGATTCTAGCTATCTGTATAACAGAGCATTCTGTCACAGTGGCACAGATCCTATCTGATCCCCCCATTGTAAGCAGCAGTCCTGCCCTGCTTTATGGCTGAGATTCTAGCTATCTGTATAACAGAACAGAACTTGGGGTTCTCCCTATTACCAGCCTTGCTACGAGAGACAGACAGAGAGACAGACAAACAGGCAGACAGACAGACAGAGAGAGAGAGAGACAGACAGAGAGAGAGAGACAAACAGGGAGACAGAACGAGAGACAGAGAGAGACAAACAGACAGAGAGACAGACAGAGAGAGACAAACAGGCAGAGAGACAGACAGACAGAGAGAGACAAACAGGCAGAGAGACAGACAGACAGAGAGAGACAAACAGACAGAGAGACAGACTTACCCCTCTGTGTCACTGTATCAGTCGTTGCGCTCAGTTTCAGTCTCTGGAGGGCGGCATCGAGCTCCTGAGCGTCTGAGTGACTTGTTCCAACCTTGCGGGTCCCTCTCAGACTCACAGGGAGACTTTCTAGCGAGGGGTTAATGTTGCTGTCGGGGGGCACAAAGCGCAATCAGATCAGTATCACATAGCAGAGGCCTCGCTGCACCCCCAAAGCTCAGACCCCAGTGATTCAGGCTGAATCCCCGCTGCTCCCACTCAGGCGTGAGGCTCGTTATGGGCAGAAAGGCTCCGGGGGGAACCCAACTGGGGTAAATGGGACACATTCTTACCCCTTCTCTGGGGCAGATGCAGAATGGGGCATCGCGGGGGGATCAGGAGATCGTTCCATCTCTACATCACACAGCGATTCTGAAACACAAACGGGCCAATCAGAACCCAGAGACTAGTGGATTTTGGTAATGCCCCATCTAGAATATACCGGGCTGGCCCAGTTGGGATTGGTTACACTGGGGAAGGGGCAGTTAAGGGGGGGGGGGTCACTATATATAAATATATAAGGGGGGGCAGTAATGAAATAGAGAAAGTACAGGGAAGAGCGACTAAGCTGATAAAGGGAATGGGCTCAGTTATGGGGAAAGGCTGGCCCAGTTGGGATTGGTTACACTGGGGGGGGGGCAGTTAAGGGGGGGGGGTCACTATATATAAATATATAAGGGGGGGGCAGTAATGAAATAGAGAAAGTACAGGGAAGAGCGACTAAGCTGATAAAGGGAATGGGCTCAGTTATGGGGAAAGGCTGGCCCAGTTGGGATTGGTTACACTGGGGAAGGGGCAGTTAAGGGGGGGTCACTATATATAAATATATAAGGGGGGGCAGTAATGAAATAGAGAAAGTACAGGGAAGAGCGACTAAGCTGATAAAGGGAATGGGCTCAGTTATGGGGAAAGGCTGGCCCAGTTGGGATTGGTTACACTGGGGAAGGGGCAGTTAAGGGGGGGGTCACTATATATAAATATATAAGGGGGGGGCAGTAATGAAATAGAGAAAGTACAGGGAAGAGCGACTAAGCTGATAAAGGGAATGGGCCTCAGTTATGGGGAAAGGCTGGCCCAGTTGGGATTGGTTACACTGGGGGGGGGGGGGGCAGTTAGGGGGTCACTATATATAAATATATAAGGGGGGGGCAGTAATGAAATAGAGAAAGTACAGGGAAGAGCGACTAAGCTGATAAAGGGAATGGGCTCAGTTATGGGGAAAGGCTGGCCCAGTTGGGATTGGTTACACTGGGGGGGGGGGGGGGCAGTTAGGGGGGTCACTATATATAAATATATAAGGGGGGGGGCAGTAATGAAATAGAGAAAGTACAGGGAAGAGCGACTAAGCTGATAAAGGGAATGGGCTCAGTTATGGGGAAAGGCTGGCCCAGTTGGGATTGGTTACACTGGGGAAGGGGCAGTTAAGGGGGGGTCACTATATATAAATATATAAGGGGGGGCAGTAATGAAATAGAGAAAGTACAGGGAAGAGCGACTAAGCTGATAAAGGGAATGGGCTCAGTTATGGGGAAAGGCTGGCCCAGTTGGGATTGGTTACACTGGGGGGGGGGCAGTTAAGGGGGGGTAGGATCACTATATATAAGGGGGGGGGCAGATACTGGTGCTGGGGTCCCAGTTGGGCTCTGAGTGAAGCCCATAACACACTTGCAGACAGGGTTACTGTGGGGTACCACGCGGGGTATAGGGGTAACATTCAGTCGGTACCTCTGGCGCCCCCTCCCTGTGAGCTGCTCGTTCCCTCTCTTCCATTGGCCACAAAGCTCGCTCTCGGCCGCCCCTCCTCATAGATCTTTATCTGCCTCAGAATTAAATCCTTCACTGACAGAGAGAAAAGGGAAGAAACAGAGGTCAGTCAGTAATGGTTCCTGACCCACGTGGCACCACAGCCCATTGGGCACATAAGGACCTGCAGGGGGCGCTGTGGGCTGGAAGAGAAAACTATAGATTCTATACATACCTTTGGGGTCCTCTCCCTGCCGTCCTTGGGGGACCCTGAAAGCCTTCGGCCTATCAAATCGAGCTTTGGGCGCCACTTTCTCTTTGCTGCTCCAGACTTGAACCTGAACTTCATGGGTCAGAAGCGCGAGGAGCAGGTTCTTGGTGACGCTCAGTTCCACGCTGTGGGTCCAAATCAGCCACGTTCTGTCACTGTCGTGCCACGGCTTCAGAATCTGAAATAAGTGCGCGTCATGGAGCTTCGTTGGGTCTGATCAGCGGAACTCATGGTGCCCCATTGGGCCACTGCCCCCCAGTACCAGGCACGAGAGGTCTCAATGTATTCTATTCTATCTTGCCCAACTGTCTCCATCTTGCCCAACTGTCTCTATCTTGCCCTACTGTCTCCATCTTGCCCAACTGTCTCTATCTTGCCCTACTGTCTCCATCTTGCCCTACTGTCTCCATCTTGCCCTACTGTCTCCATCTTGCCCTACTGTCCCCATCTTGTCCTACTGTCTCCATCTTGCCCTACTGTCCCCATCTTGCCCTACTGTCTCCATCTTGCCCTACTGTCTCCATCTTGCCCTACTGTCTCCATCTTGCCCTACTGTCCCCATCTTGTCCTACTGTCTCCATCTTGCCCCTACTGTCCCCCATCTTGCCCTACTGTCCCCATCTTGCCCCTACTGTCTCCATCTTGCCCTACTGTCTCCATCTTGTCCTACTGTCTCCATCTTGTCCCTAACTGTCCCCATCTTGCCCTACTGTCTCGATCTTGTCCTACTGTCTCCATCTTGTCCTACTGTCTCCATCTTGCCCTACTGTCTCCATCTTGCCCTACTGTCTCCATCTTGTCCCTACTGTTCCCCATCTTGCCTACTGTCTCCATCTTGTCTACTGTCCCCATCTTGCCCTACTGTCTCCATCTTGCCCTACTGTCTCCATCTGTCCTACTGTCCCCATCTTGCCTACTGTCTCCATCTTGTCCTACTGTCCCCATCTTGCCTACTGTCTCCCATCTTGTCCTACTGTCCCCATCTTGCCCTACTGTCTCCATCTTGTCCTACTGTCTCCATCTTGTCCTACTGTCTCCATCTTGCCCTACTGTCTCCATCTTGCCCTACTGTCTCCATCTTGTCCTACTGTCCCCATCTTGCCCTACTGTCTCCATCTTGCCTACTGTCCCCATCTTGCCCCTACTGTCTCCATCTTGCCCTACTGTCTCCATCTTGTCCTACTGTCTCCATCTTGTCCTACTGTCCCATCTTGCCCTACTGTCTCGATCTTGTCCCTACCTGTCTCATCTTGTCCTACTGTCTCCATCTTGCCCTACCTGTCCCCATCTTGCCCTACTGTCTCCACTTTGTCATACTGTCTCCATCTTGCCCTACTGTCTCCATCTTGCCCTACTGTCCCCATCTTGCCCTACTGTCTCGATCTTGTCCTACTGTCTCCATCTTGTCCTACTGTCTCCATCTTGTCATACTGTCTCCATCTTGCCCTACTGTCTCCATCTTGCCCTACTGTCTCCATCTTGCCCTACTGTCCCCATCTTGCCCTACTGTCCCTACCTTGCCTACTGTCTCATCTTGCCCTACTGTCTCCATCTTGCCCTACTGTCTCCATCTTGTCCTACTGTCTCCATCTTGCCTACTGTCTCCATCTTTCCCTACTGGCTCCATCTTGTCCTACTGTCTCCATCTTGTCCTACTGTCTCCATCTTGTCATACTGTCTCCATCTTGCCCTACTGTCTCCATCTTGCCCTACTGTCCCCATCTTGCCCTACTGTCTCCATCTTGTCCTACTGTCTCCATCTTGTCCTACTGTCTCCATCTTGTCATACTGTCTCCATCTTGCCCTACTGTCTCCATCTTGCCCTACTGTCTCCATCTTGCCCTACTGTCCCCATCTTGCCCTACTGTCCCTACCTTGCCCTACTGTCTCCATCTTGCCCTACTGTCTCCATCTTGTCCTACTGTCTCCATCTTGCCCTACTGTCTCCATCTTTCCCTACTGGCTCCATCTTGCCCTACTGTCTCCATCTTTCCCTACTGGCTCCTATAGGATACAGTATAATGGAAGCTCTGGGTCAGTGCCCCTCCTTTGATTGGCCAGTGCATAAATGGAGCCAGGGAGCAGATTATATCATTGGCTCAGACAAGTCACATGTCCCTACGCACCAGATTGGATCCACTCACCCTGGACTCATGTTCCAAGTACAACTTTGCGACTGCACCAAACGACACCACATCGGCCCTCATTGGCTCTGTGTCCCCGGGGAGCAGGAAGTACTCAAAGTGGTAATAGCCCTGGGCCTTGGGGGCCTCAATAACATTCTTGGCAGATTTGCCCTTTCCTTTCCGAGTTTCCTCCTCTGCTGCACGGGGCAATATGCAGAATTATGGGTAATAAATAAAACATATCACATGACTCTGCCTTATACCTAAACATTCCCCACCTTACCCCAATAATTCCTAGCAACCACAGCCCCACCTGGGGGTTCCCAAATGCAATCACTGCCATCTTGCTCTCAGCTATCCCTGCTATGCAGGGGTTAAATTGGGTAAATCTGCTGTCAGGGGAGCAGGGGACAGTAGGGCAAGATGGAGATAGTAGGGCAAGATGGAGACAGTAGGGCAAGATGGGGACAGTAGGACAAGATGGAGACAGTAGGGCAAGTTGGAGATAGTAGGACAAGATGGAGACAGTAGGGCAAGATGGAGACAGTAGGGCAAGATGGAGACAGTAGGGCAAGATGGAGACAGTAGGGCAAGATGGGGACAGTAGGGCAAGATGGGGACAGTAGGGCAAGTTGGAGACAGTAGGACAAGATGGAGACAGTAGGGCAAGATGGAGACAGTAGGGCAAGATGGAGACAGTAGGGCAAGATGGAGACAGTAGGGCAAGATGGGGACAGTAGGACAAGATGGAGATAGTAGGACAAGATGGAGACAGTAGGGCAAGATGGGGACAGTAGGGCAAGATGGAGATAGTAGGGCAAGATGGAGACAGTAGGACAAGATGGAGACAGTAGGGCAAGATGGAGATAGTAGGACAAGATGGAGATAGTAGGACAAGATGGAGACAGGAGGGCAAGATGGAGATAGTAGGGCAAGATGGAGACAGTAGGACAAGATGGAGACAGTAGGGCAAGATGGAGACAGTAGGACAAGATGGAGACAGTAGGGCAAGATGGAGACAGTAGGGCAAGATGGAGACAGTAGGGCAAGATCGAGACAGTAGGGCAAGATGGGGACAGTAGGACAAGATGGGGACAGTAGGACAAGATGGGGACAGTAGGGCAAGATGGGGACAGTAGGCAATGAGAAGGCAGATGGAGACAGTAGGGCAAGATGGAGACAGTAGGCAAGATGGGGACAGTAGGGCAAGATGGAGACAGTAGGGCAAGTGGAGGACAGTAGGGCAAAGATGGAGACAGTAGGGCAAGATGGAGACAGTAGGGCAAGATGGAGACAGTAGGGCAAGATGGAGACAGTAGGGCAAGATGGAGACAGTAGGGCAAGATGGAGACAGTAGGGCAAGATGGAGACAGTAGGGCAAGATGGAGACAGTAGGGCAAGATGGAGACAGTAGGGCAAGATAAAGACAGTTGGGCAAGATGGAGACAGTAGGGCAAGATAGAATAGAATACATTGAGATTGTGACAGATCAGATTTTGGGGCGACAGATCCCCATTGTACCTTTATTGTGGGGGGCTGGGATGGCAAATGTCACTGTTACTGTACACATCACAGTATGGGGGGGATCTGGCCGGTCGCTGCTTGTGGCCCCGGGGCCCATTCGGTTCCTCTCAGAGATCACTTGGTTCCGTGTATCAGACGAGTTCCCCTGAGTCCCCTCTGTTTCCTTTTCTGATGCACTTGTGTCCCCTGTGGGGCCGCTCCCATAGTCTGAGAGAGCAGAGCCTTCTGGGGCCCCGGGGTCCCTCTGTGGGGAGATCCTGTCACTGTCAGTGGGACCCCCACTATCATAGTCACTGTGACTCCCACAGCTTCCCCCTGTGTGTATGGGAGTAGTACTGTGTGGCGCCTCCATCTCCAACTCAGTCCAACTCAGTCCAACTCCGTCCAACTCCGTCCAACTCAGTCCAACTCCCGTCCAACTCCCGTCCAACTCCGTCCAACTCCCGTCCAGCTCTTCTACTAATCAGCTTGACAGGATAGAGACACAGCGCTTCTTAGTCACACAGGGGGGGTACAGGGGGTACAGGGAGTTGTGTGTATCTGAGTCACACAGGGGGACAGGGGGTACAGGGAGTTGTGTGTATCTGAGTCACAGTATCTGAGTCACAGGGGGTACAGGGGGTACTGCAGGGGAGTTGTGTGTATCTGAGTCACACAGGGGGGTACAGGGGTACTGCGGGGAGTTGTGTGTATCTGAGTCACACAGGGGGGTACAGGGGGTACAGGGAGTTGTGTGTATCTGAGTCACACAGGGGGTACAGGGGGTACTGCGGGGAGTTGTGTGTATCTGAGTCACACAGGGGGGTACAGGGGGTACTGTGGGGAGTTGTGTGTATCTGAGTCACACAGGGGGTACAGGGGGTACTGCGGGGAGTTGTGTGTATCTGAGTCACACAGGGGGGTACAGGGGGTACTGTGGGGAGTTGTGTGTATCTGAGTCACACAGGTAGGGGTACAGGGGGTATCTGCAGGGGAAGTTGTGTGTATCTGAGTCACACAGGGGGGTTAACAGGGGGTACTGCAGGGAGTTATGTGTATCTGAGTCACACAGGGGGGTACCAGGGGGTACTGCAGGGAGTTGTGGTGTATCTGAGTCACACAGGGGGGTACAGGGGGTACTCGCAGGGAGTTCTGTGTATCTGAGTCACACAGGGGGGGTACAGGGGGTACTGTGGGGAGTTGTGTGTATCTGAGTCACACAGGGGGGGGTACAGGGGGTACTGCGGGGAGTTGTGTTGTATTCTGAGTCACACAGGGGGGGTACAGGGGGTACTAGCAGGGAGTATGTGTATCTGAGTCACACAGGGGGGTACAGGGGGTACTGCAGGAGTTGTGTGTATCTGAGTCACACAGGGGGGTACAGGGGGGTACTGCAGGGAGTTCTGTGTATCTGAGTCACACAGGGGGGTACAGGGGGTACTGCAGGGAGTTGTGTGTATCTGAGTCACACAGGGGGGTACAGGGGGTACTGCAGGGAGTTATGTGTATCTGAGTCACACAGGGGGGTACAGGGGGTACTGCAGGGAGTTGTGTGTATCTGAGTCACACAGGGGGGTACAGGGGGTACTGCAGGGAGTTGCAGTACAGAGAGGGGTACATACAGTTGGGAGGTGCCAGTTGTACAATTAGGGGGTGTCCCTGACTATCCAGCAGTTTAACCATTCAGACAAGTTTGGGTGCCAGTCATAGGGGGGAATTCACAAAAGTGCTGATATTGAGACAAAATAAAAGTGGAGACAGATTTGTCGGATTTTCCACCGTATTCACAAACCTCTGTCTCCACTTTTGTAAATTTGTCATTTAAACTGACAGTTTTCAGATTTTGTCATTTTCCAGACATTTTTTTTTGTATGAATTTGCCTTTAGCTGTTAGTAAATGTGTCGGTGCCCCAAACCCAGTCCCACGGCGACAGGAGCCTGGGGGGGGGGGGGGGGGGGGGGGGAGGAATTTACCCGCAGGATTTGCCATTTCACTTTGGGGCAATTCCTGAGGGGTAATTTCAGTTGCCCAGGGAAACTATACAGCATTCAGGCCAAGCTGGGCTTTCTATTGGTTTCCATATTTCTGTGTAATTCCCCTTCTGTAATGAGATTTAAGGGCCTAAATACCTTCTTCTCTGGCCCCCACTCATTACTGGGCAGCAGTGGCCCCCCACCCTAACATGCCCAGTGATAGGGGCCCAACAGGACTAGGGCCCCCTGGGTTTTTATTCAGTGCCCTGTTGGGCCAGTCCAACCCTGTACCCCAATCCCAGTGTGGGTGCCAGTGTGTAGGTGCTGTTTGCTGATGGCGGCTGGGAATGGGTGGGGGGCAATGCTGTCGGGCAGTTCTGTAGTTCTGCCCCTGCTAGATCAGCTAAATCTCCCATAACAATGCCGAACTGTGAGGGGAAAAGGTTTTATATACAAGATATCAATTCAACTTTTTGTTTAATCAGTGATTTACTTGTTTATAAATGTTAGTGAGGCTTTTTGCCCCTATTGTTCCAGGTGAGACAGAGACTTGCCCCTAACAATGAGGCTGCTAATCCCCCGTTACCCCGTTACCCGGACTCACTTACCGGACTCTCCCCTGAGACACCCGCGGCGCTTGCTGGTTGCTATAGGGACCGGCGGACTTAGGGGAGGGGCTGCCAAGATAAGAGGCGGGGAACCGTGAGATTGAGAGTGGAGGGGCGTGGCTATTTGTTCCTCTTCTACTCGCGTTGGGCGGAGTTGTGATGAGAGTGACAGCAATAAGGGGCGGAGGCGGGGCTAAGACAAGGACGGCAATAAGGGGCGAGGCGGGGCTAAGTCAAGTGACAGGCAATAAGGGGCGGAGGCGGGGCTAAGACAAAGAGTGACAGGCAATAAGGGGCGGAGGCGGGGCTAAGACAAAGAGTGACAGGGAACAATAAGGGGCGGAGACGGGGCTAAGACAAAGAGTGGACAGGCAATAAGGGGCGGAGACGGGGGCTAAGACAAAGTGACAGGCAATAAGGGGCGGAGGCGGGGCTAAGACAAAGAGTGACAGGCAATAAGGGCGGAGGCGGGCTAAGACAAAGAGTGACAGGCAATAAGGGGCGGAGGCGGGGCTAAGAAAAAGAGTGACAGGCAATAAGGGGCGGAGGCGGGGCTAAGACAAAGAGTGACAGGCAATAAGGGGCGGAGGCGGGCTAGACAAAGTGACAGGCAAATAAGGGCGGAGGCGGGGCTAAGACAAAGAGTGACAGGCAATAAGGGGCGGAGGCGGGGCTAGACAAAGAGTGACAGGCAATAAGGGGCGGAGGCGGGGCTAAGACAAAGAGTGACAGGCCGGGACCAACTCCCGGGAATTGAGTCTGAGCGCTCATTGCAGCAGGGAACGCTAGGGGGCAGCAGGAAATACGGACAGGGCGGGCAAAGGGGGGCACTTTGTGGGGTCGCTTTCTACTATTCACTTGTTGAACTGCTGCCAGATTTCTCCAAGAGCCATAAGGGCCACATAAACATGCTGGGGCCACAAGGGAGAAACCAAGGCGCCTGATTGGATGAAACCTAGCTTTAATGAGTTGTGCCTTTAGGATGGGGGGGTGGGGGGTATAAACCATTGGGATACAGTTTGGGCAACTTGCTGGGATCTGAAGGGCCGTAACTGGGTGTAGTTCCAGTCTGGGAGCCCCCCCACATCCCTTCAGTTCGGGGGTACCGGGTGCTTTATCCTCATTGGTGCACTTTCCAACCCAGGAATTAACCCTTTATAAGCTGCTGAAAGGCAACTGAGGAGCAGGGAAAACCCAGAGCCAAAAGGTTCTTCTTATTAACTGGTCAACTATGAACCCGAAGTACAGCTGGGGCAGTAGAAGTACAGCTGGGGCAGTAGAAGTACAGCTGGGGGCAGTAGAAGTACAGCTGGGGGAGTAGAAGTACAGCTGGGGCAGTAGAAGTACAGCTGGGGCAGTAGAAGTACAGGTTGGGGCAGTAGAAGTACAGCTGGGGCAGTAGTAGTACAAGCCGCCGCAGTAGAAGTACAGCTGGGGCAGTAGAAGTACAGCTGGGGGCAGTAGAAGTACAGCTGGGCAGTAGAAGTACAGCTG
>NC_030680.2:151605252-151610414 GCF_000004195.4 Xenopus tropicalis
GGTATTTCAGTTGCCCAGGGAAACTATACAGCATTCAGGCCAAGCTGGGCTTTCTATTGGTTTCCATATTTCTGTGTAATTCCCCTTCTGTAATGAGATTTAAGGGCCTAAATACCTTCTTCTCTGGCCCCCACTCATTACTGGGCAGCAGTGGCCCCCCCACCCTAACATGCCCAGTGATAGGGGCCCAACAGGACTAGGGCCCCCTGGGTTTTTATTCAGTGCCCTGTTGGGCCAGTCCAACCCTGTACCCCAATATCCCAGTGTGGGTGCCAGTGTGTAGGTGCTGTTTGCTGATGGCGGCTGGGAATGGGTGGGGGGGCAATGCTGTCGGGCAGTTCTGTAGTTCTGCCCCTGCTAGATCAGCTAAATCTCCCATAACAATGCGACTGTGAGGGGAAAAGGTTTTATATACAAGATATCAATTCAACTTTTTGTTTAATCAGTGATTTACTTGTTTATAAAATGTTAGTGAGGCTTTTTGCCCCTATTGTTCCAGGGTGAGACAGAGACTTGCCCCCTAACAATGAGGCTGCTAATCCCCGTTACCCCGTTACCCGGACTCACTTACCGGACTCTCCCCTGAGACACCGCGGCGCTTGGCTGGTTGCTATAGGGACCGGCGGACTTAGGGGAGGGGCTGCCAAGATAAGAGGCGGGGAACCGTGAGATTGAGAGTGGAGGGGCGTGGCTATTTGTTCTCTTTCTACTGCGTTGGGCGGAGTTGTGATGAGAGTGACAGCAATAAGGGGCGGAGGCGGGGCTAAGACAAAGTGACAGGCAATAAGGGGCGGAGGCGGGGCTAAGTCAAAGTGACAGGCAATAAGGGGCGGAGGCGGGGCTAAGACAAAGAGTGACAGGCAATAAGGGGCGGAGGCGGGGCTAAGACAAAGAGTGACAGGCAATAAGGGGCGGAGACGGGGCTAAGACAAAGAGTGACAGGCAATAAGGGGCGGAGACGGGGCTAAGACAAAGTGACAGGCAATAAGGGGCGGAGGCGGGGCTAAGACAAAGAGTGACAGGCAATAAGGGGCGGAGGCGGGGCTAAGACAAAGAGTGACAGGCAATAAGGGGCGGAGGCGGGGCTAAGAAAAAGAGTGACAGGCAATAAGGGGCGGAGGCGGGGCTAAGACAAAGAGTGACAGGCAATAAGGGGCGGAGGCGGGGCTAAGACAAAGTGACAGGCAATAAGGGGCGGAAGCGGGGCTAAGACAAAGAGTGACAGGCATAAGGGGCGGAGGCGGGGCTAAGACAAAGAGTGACAGGGCATAAGGGGCGGAGGCGGGGCTAAGACAAAGAGTGACAGGCCGGGACCAACTCCCGGGAATTGAGTCTGAGCGCTCATTGCAGCAGGGAACGCTAGGGGGCAGCAGGAATACGGACAGGGGCGGGCAAAGGGGGGCACTTTGTGGGGTCGCTTTCTACTATTCACTTGTTGAACTGCTGCCAGATTTCTCCAAGAGCCATAAGGGCCACATAAACATGCTGGGGGCCACAAGGGAGAAACCAAGGCGCCTGATTGGATGAAACCTAGCTTTAATGAGTGTGGCCTTTAGGATGGGGGGGTGGGGGGTATAAACCATTGGGATACAGTTTGGGCAACTTGCTGGGATCTGAAGGGCCGTAACTGGTGTAGTTCCAGTCTGGGGAGCCCCCCCACATCCCTTCAGTTCGGGGGTACCGGGGTGCTTTATCCTCATTGGTGCACTTTCCAACCCAGGAATTAACCCTTTATAAGCTGCTGAAAGGCAACTGAGGAGCAGGGAAACCCAGAGCCAAAAGGTTCTTCTTATTAACTGGTCAACTATGAACCCGAAGTACAGCTGGGGCAGTAGAAGTACAGCTGGGGCAGTAGAAGTACAGCTGGGGGCAGTAGAAGTACAGCTGGGGGCAGTAGAAGTACAGCTGGGGCAGTAGAAGTACAGCTGGGGCAGTAAAAGTACAGCTGGGGGCAGTAGAAGTACAGCTGGGGGCAGTAGAAGTACAGCTGGGGGCAGTAGAAGTACAGCTGGGGGCAGTAGAAGTACAGCTGGGGCAGTAGAAGTACAGCTGGGGGCAGTAGAAGTACAGCTGGGGCAGTAGAAGTACAGCTGGGGCAGTAGAAGTACAGCTGGGGCAGTAAAAGTACAGCTGGGGGCAGTAGAAGTACAGCTGGGGGCAGTAGAAGTACAGCTGGGGGCAGTAGAAGTACAGCCGGGGCAGTAGAAGTACAGCTGGGGGCAGTAGAAGTACAGCTGGGGCAGTAGAAGTACAGCTGGGGGCAGTATAAGTACAGCTGGGGCAGTAGAAGTACAGCTGGGGGCAGTAGAAGTACAGCTGGGGGCAGTAGAAGTACAGCTGGGGGCAGTAGAAGTACAGCTGGGGCAGTAAAAGTACAGCTGGGGCAGTAGAAGTACAGCTGGGGCAGTAAAAGTACAGCTGGGGGCAGTAGAAGTACAGCTGGGGGCAGTAAAAGTACAGCTGGGGGCAGTAGAAGTACAGCCGGGGCAGTAGAAGTACAGCCGGGGCAGTAGAAGTACAGCCGGGGCAGTAAAAGTACAGCCGGGGCAGTAGAAGTACAGCGGGGGCAGTAGAAGTACAGCTGGGGGCAGTAGAAGTACAGCTGGGGCAGTAGAAGTACAGCTGGGGCAGTAGAAGTACAGCTGGGGGCAGTAGAAGTACAGCTGGGGGGCAGTAGAAGTACAGCTGGGGGCAGTAAAAGTACAGCTGGGGGGCAGTAGAAGTACAGCGGGGGCAGTAGAAGTACAGCGGGGGCAGTAGAAGTACAGCCGGGGCAGTAGAAGTACAGCCGGGGCAGTAGAAGTACAGCCGGGGCAGTAGAAGTACAGCCGGGGCAGTATAAGTACAGCCGGGGCAGTAGAAGTACAGCCGGGGCAGTAGAAGTACAGCTGGGGGCAGTAGAAGTACAGCTGGGGGCAGTAGAAGTACAGCTGGGGCAGTAGAAGTACAGCTGGGGCAGTAGAAGTACAGCTGGGGCAGTAGAAGTACAGCTGGGGGGCAGTAGAAGTACAGTTGGGGCAGTAGAAGTACAGCTGGGGGCAGTAGAAGTACAGCCGGGGCAGTAGAAGTACAGCTGGGGCAGTAGTGGGGCAGATCGAAGACTCCCACTCATCAGTCGGAATGTACCTACATGCACTTATCTGGGGGGCAATTATATGGGGTCGGGGAGCAGAACCCCCCATGATCCCTCGGTAGAATGCTCCATTCTCAGTGTGAGATGGGGGGGTCAGTAATGGGGGGTCGGGGAGCAGAACCCCCCATGATCCCTCGGTAGAATGCTCCATTCTCAGTGTGAGATGGGGGGTCAGTAATGGGGGGTCGGGGAGCAGAATCCCACCCATGATCCCTCGGTAGAATGCTCCATTCTCAGTGTGAGATGGGGGGGTCAGTACTGGGGGGTCGGGGAGCAGAATCCCCCCCATCAGGGCTTTGCCTGTGACGATGGGGGGGTCAGTACTGGGGGGTCGGGGAGCAGAATCCCACCCATGATCCCTCGGTAGAATGCTCCATTCTCAGTGTGAGATGGGGGGGTCAGTACTGGGGGGTCGGGGAGCAGAATCCCACCCATCAGGGCTTTGCCTGTGACGCTGGGGGAGGTTTCCCGTCTCTCACACTTGGGCACATTATAGTTAGGAAGAGGCGCAGAGCCGGCACGGAGGGCCCCCGGGGCCCCTAACTACCCCAGGCTGGAGCCCTGCAGGGATGACCCGTACAGCCGGCCGGCCCGCCGGACCCAGTGGCTGCTCAGCGCCCTGGCGCATCACTATGGGTCGGACCGGGGGGTCGAGAATGAAATCATCGTATTGGCCACCGGGCTGGACCAGTACCTGCAGGAGGTCTTCCATCACCTGGACTGGGGGGCACAGGACTCCATCCCGGGGGCAGATTTCCGCGCCCTGTGCCAGGTGCTGGGGCTGGAGCCGGGGCAGATAGAATGCGAGGGGCTATTGGGAAACCTCCCGGAGCGACTCACCTTCCGCCAGTTCCATGCCCGCCTGTGCGGGTACTTCAGCGGCAAGGCTGGGTCTGACACCGGCCGGCTGCCCTCCGGCACTGACACGGAACATATAGAGACCCAGATCCGCCTGCGGAGCCCCAGGAGGCGCAGAGACCCGCCCCCACGGAGCAGCTTGAAGCCCGGCGCGGAGCGGAGCCTTGAGCAGGAGAACAGCAACCTCCGGGAACTGGTGGAGGACCTGAGGGCCGCCCTGCAAAGCAGTGATGCCCGCTGCCTGGCACTGCAGGTGAGTAGGGGGCATTTAGACAAGGGTAATAAGGATGTACCATGGGGGGGGGGGCAGTGTTGGGCAAAGAGTAGGGGGGGGGGTGTTTGGGCCCCGGATACAGTGGAAAGTTGGGGGTACGAGTGGGACAGTGCTGGGGCCCAGGAGACCAATGGGGTGCTTATTGCACTTTATTACTGGGGTATCAGTGGGGCGCAGGGAGCGTGGGGCAGGGGTATCAGAGTGTATTACCCACAAGTACCCCCAGGACCTGAAGGATTTGCCCAGCTGTCCCGTCCCAAACCCAATAGATTTCTGTCAATGCCCCCAAGTCACTAATGTGCTGATAAAAGCATCCAAAATACAGAACTTTGCCGCAGAGCTTGCACTCTAAAGTGGAGGCCCCCCCCAGGGGGCCTCATATATGGTCCATAATGGGCCAAACCCTCACAGCCCCTGTGCCACTCACTAACTGCCACTCCAGACGCGGGTACAGGTTTAGTAAATAGCACTATAAATGCTCCATCGTTGTGCCCCTGGGGGCTGTTATGTGTCATACATTGTATGTAGGTAGGTGCCAGCCGCCCACGTACCAACAGTGTCTGCATGTAGAGACTAACCAGAGTCTGTGTGTGTACAGCTCCATAGGGAATAATGCTCTGGGTTATTCTAGTCTTGCTTTGTGCAAAGTGTGAGTATGGAAATAGAATTAAAGGGCAAGTAAACACTTTACCAGAGCACAGATTTACACACACAGGAGCACCATTCAGCTAATGGATATTGGGGAGTTGTATCAGGAGTCGGAACCAGCAGTGCAGGGAAGGGAAAGGGACAGACACAGTGACAGTTACACATAACTATAAACCCAGTGAGAATGAGGGATGAATGGGTATTGGGGAGTTGTATCAGGAGTCAGAACCAGCAGTGCAGGGAAGGGAA